>NW_025939293.1:0-281817 GCF_000764305.2 Hyalella azteca | reverse complement strand
AAGATTATGAGCTCATCGTGGTAAACGGATGTTTTGTTTGAGATTATAGTGTCGAAAGTTTGATATTTTAGCAATACGTAACTTAAATTCATTACCGTAAGTTTTCCAAGTCCCGATTTTCTTATAAAAAGTAAGTGTCATCGTTAAAAGTTGTTAAATTCGTCTGTAATTCTGCGCGCTGCGTTGAGAATTCTGTCATCAGTGACGCAACAATTGCGATGTTACTTAGGACACGCATAATAAATTTCTGACCGTATGCCGGACTTAATGTCATTTACGTAATGAGTCATTCGAACATACGAGCTCGATAATGAAACCTATATATAATTGAGTAGTGTGTGTAATTGCCTGATTTGTGCTTAACACACAGAATTGTGTCGTTCAGTACATGTTTTTCTAATCTAATATGCGTTATAATTCGTCCAAATCTATAGATTACAACCTTCATATTTCAATATATTTATATTGCTAAATACTTATATACGTTCATGCATCCGTCCATGATTTTTGAAAAGACCTTTCAATAGCAAAAATTTTATGTGTAAAGTGTAAATCTTCAACATTACCTCCTGTTGGCAGAAATATTTTTGCAATTTTCATTATTATTTTTTCAGTGGAATCACAGCACAACTTGAAGAACTTTTAAAACCTTAATTTAGGGCTTAATATTAATAGTATTATACTACAAGTGTCATCATTGAGACTGAATCTAATTATTGAACTTATTACTTTTTAATAACCACCACTTTTTATACTGAATTGCTATGAATAAGTCAATTCACACACTCCTAAAATCATACGTAGGCTTAATCTCAATAAATAAGCCATCAACAAATCGGATGTTAAAAATTAAAATCTGTTGGTTTGGTTGTTATATAATATAGAGCGCATTATGTAGCTCAGTGTATTTCGTGTTTGCTCTGCCTGATGCTGTGTAAGCGTCAGCGAAATTTTTGCTGGGCCTGATATATGCTCATGGCGTTTACTAACTTTGCTGCCATTAATTATAATGAAGCACTTCGTGTTGTGACCTACCAGCATTTTTCTTTTAATTGGTTTGAGTCGCATGGAATGTTCTTTAATTACTGAGCGGTTATACCGCAATGGCGAACTGAAACCACGAAATAGATCATTGACGTCAATATATATTTCGAATCTTTTAGGGATCGAATATAATATTAATTTTTTCATGCATCTCTGTTATTGAGTGAAAATTTGGAAGTTAAACAAAAGTTTTTGTCGCTTCATGAACAAGTTCAGTAATTTCTGAATAGTTAAATATTTCGGAACTTTTTCGTGAACAGCCTCGAATTTTGATCATCTTTCTCAGTAAGAAGAGGAGCTGCACTCGACTCTACTCGATCAAACATTCGGTGACATTCGTTCAAACATGTCGATGCTTCTACTGGGCCTGGCTGGAATGTTCTAATAAAACTGGAATAATATAATTTGATTTGCGGTGTGTTTCCATAGCATGAATAGTATGAATAATGTATCTGTATTGCAGGAAAGGAATACATTAATTGCTGAGTTCAGCGTTACTGCCTATGGCTTTTGAAACGGTTTTGGCAAATGAAGCAAAGATACTATTTTGTGGTGAAGACTTAGTGATCCTTTGATTAACTTGGTCAAAATAAACTATTACAAATGTCAGTTCATCATAGTCATCATGATAACTTAAGATAAATAGCACTATTATTTGGTACTTGTTGTATATCATTTAATAGTATTTCTTGAACTGACATAATTAGGCTTGTGTCAATTTTTAATGAAGGAGTATGCTAAATTTTTTCTTTTTCAAATCACTTTATGAACATTTTAATGACATTAAACAGCATTGAGTATTTTAAATTCAAGACTTGGATATGTAAAAATATATGGAACAATGCCCAGTTGGTTGATCAGACAGTAGGAAACTAATTTCTATGAGATAATCCTACAATTCTTCTAACGGCATCCGGAGAATTAGATGGTATTTGGTTTGTTTGGAAATTATCGGTCATGCAAGGCCCATTTAACAATATAAACAACTTTTGAGGAGCTATCGCAACTCGAGACTAGGCAAACACACATGACTAACATTATATAACGTCGGTTTCCCAATGAGTGAACACCGTGCGCTTCTTCGAAACTATTTCGTCAATGTTCAAGTTTTCGCATCTTAATCCAAAATTTTGGATATTTATTAATTTTGAATATTCATAAACTAGCGAATTTACAGCAAATACTTATGTTCCAAATTGCAAGCAGATCCGTTACGTATTGAAGGAGTTATGAGTGTTTCGGTCGATCAAAAAATATGTTTATTAGTTTTAATAAAAATTAATTTATGTAAAATCTGAAATAATTCCTGCCGCAGCGTATCGATTATAACTAGTTATATTTCAAAATACAATGAAATCAGTTCAGTATTGTAGGAGTTATGAGTGCTTCGTTTGATTAAATAATACGTTTATTAATTTGAATTGAAAACTAATTTATGTAAAAAATCTGCAATAATTCCTGCCGCAGCGTATCGATAATAACTACTTATATTCCAAAATTCAAGCAAATCCGTTCAGTATTGTAGGAGTTATGAATCCTTCGGTTGAGCTGAGTCCGCAGGCGGGTCCGCGAAAGTGTCGATTCAGTGTTACTCGCCGACCACAAATAAAACCGTAGAATACTGGTCAGAGAACTATGGTATTTATAATTTATTATTCGATCGCCATTTAACAACTATAAAAACTTTTCGATCGCGTTAGAGAGTTTTGGCTCAATTTTGCTAACAAAATAGAGAAGTTGGCGCTCCAAGTATGGACGCGTTCAAGAACAGACTAGATAATGCTATGGAAAAATATATGTTCAGATTTGAAATGCCTAGCACCATATCGAAACCGGTGGAAGTCTAGTAGCTACTTGAAACTATCGTCAGTCATGAAAAGATCCGGTCAAATGAAACGATATTAGATCTTCTGTGATCAAGGCACGAAAAGTAAAAGAATCGGCGACAGGCCACATCAGGCCTACACTTCAGCGCCGAGATCAATATGTTATGTTATATGTTATAAGTGATGTGGCGAAGTTTTCGGCATTGACGGTACAATATTTATACGCGGAAATTAAAACAAATTTAAACTCATTTCTGCGGTATAAAGATGCAGTGGATCTTGAAAGACCAAGGTAAATATTAAAAGTCAATGCTATAAATTTATCACAACTTTTTAATGCGTAGAAAAAAATATATTGCCTATCATAACTTGGAAAGTAGTAGTCATTATATATATTTAAAGTGACATTTGTAGTGACTCGCACCAGAAGGCTGAATGTATCTAGAAACAGCGATATAACCTCATAAATTAGTGCTGAATTTACTACTCATGAGAAGTGAAAACTACACTCGGTTATACGCGCTTACAGCTCTGCCATCCATGGTTATTAATACGAGTCGGCAACTGGATATCATGGTTGACCATGACTGGATATAGTCCCATGGTTCAAACAAAGTGTAGCCCGGATTAGGCGGCACTCGCTAGTGTTGCCACCTAAACCTAGGTGATGACACATTTACGTGTCGAAATTTGAGTATACTCGTCTTGGGTAAAACTGAATTATAAGTGAAGGATAAAATTATTAAAAAAAGGCGGGAATTACATTTTTCATAAAAAATGGCCCCAAAAGGCCAAAAAAAAACAAATGAATTTTGCCAGTCCAATGCATTTCAAAAAGGGCTACATTTGCGAAATTTGGCCTGAAAAAGGCCCATCTGGCAACACTGAATTTCGAACACTTGCAGATGCGATGGATTGCCGCGTAATTTGAAAGTTGGAAGCCCTACTGGGCTTGCCAGTTGGCTAGTACTCGTCGTTCACTTCACTATTTTCGGCTGTTCGCTATTCGGGCACGATGAGACTTTTAATGCTGTTATTTGCATGCTTATAAAGTTATATGTATCCATTGATATGTTATTTACATTTATTGATAACTTGATAAGTGTGTGACGGATCTTTTATTTTCAATTTTTCTCAGCTCAGGCATATCGGAATTGACATTTGTCTGTTCCTATCATCTGCCGACTGCCATGATCTGGGCATTCTGGGGCCCTGGGAGTTGGGACTTGGGGTACGGAGTGGCAGTCTGGCCTACAACTATTTATTGTTTTGGCATATACCACATCATGTGCATGCCAACTACCATCTATTCCACTGATACTGATTAAGTCATTTCATTGATTGTGAATACCTATTAGGCTATTAGGTAGCTAGCCTTACTAACCTAGTCTTATGAGTTGTGTCGGCACAGTTGTTGCTTTTCTTCAAAACTGTAGAATAGTGGAAGGTGGGAACAGTGGAACTGGTCAGAACTAGGTACCAGTACCATTTGGATTAAATTGCCACACAACAGATGTAAAACTGTTTTGATTGCATCATTGCACTACCTATGTTTACGTACCTAGGTAGAAAGATGTGATTCAGTAGGTACCTTCAGTTTTGTTTTGAAAGATTGTTTTTTTTTTTCATGAAAGAACAGTGACTTTAGTGCTGCTGGCAGGCTTATTGGCAATTTGGTAATGGTAACTAGTAGGAGCCGTTTCTATTACCTGTTAGTTCTAGCCAATTTTGAAACTGCATTATTCTAACCAGAGCTTAACAGAGTTCTACTATGTAGGTAATTCACTAATTGTTACATACAAAAGTTCATGATCAAGTCACATAATTCTAAATTTATTATAATATAGTCAATTTGAAGCCAAAATATATCAGTCTTGATAAGGATAATATATATTTGTCTTGTGTTCTGCCTTGCCCAGGCAAAACAATTAACATTTTATCTTATTCATTCCTAATTCCCAAATATGTTTTAATTTATAGCCTTAAATTAGCTAAGAAATTTCCATTCTAATGATTCTTTTCTTACATGTCTATTTTATAAGAACGGATTGGTAATTTGGTGACATGATGGCAATGGGAGAAATAAAATTGACGGCAATTTTCTCCCATTTATTTCAGATTCCTGGGTGACATAAGCTGGAAATAAAATTTAATATTCATTAAGTTGAGAAAGACATACATGAATTTTACAGTAGGCAGGGTCTGAACTCTGGACTCATTGTTTAGACTTGAGTAACAAATGTTGTAGATGAGCATTATAAATTGACTACTAGATGTCTTTATGATTAGTATGTTTGAAAGTTTGAATAACTAATAATTTATGAATTTTTAGAATAATAAATATAGGCTAATAATAATAAATTTGTTTTAATAATAATTTTGATTTTTTTTTAAGTTTTGATGGATTAATACACTGGATTATTGCATATTAGCCAATAAATGATATTATAGATAGGCTATATACATGTACTAGTTGGAAAAATTCCTAAGTTTTTGTGTTATTGTTTGCTATGAATAAATTGTCATACACTGTATATAACTTGCCAAGCATTTTATAGTTTACAAATATTCAGAAGTAAATATATATTTACATTCATGAAAAGAACCTGCTATGAGTCTTATCCAAGAACTAAATTTTTAATTCATTCTGGTTCTTTATTCACAAAAAGTCATCAAAACTGCCATGAATGTAATGCAAGTTACCCTACTTGCAATGTTTGTTCTTGGGATTGGATGTTCTAGAGCAGCCTAATTATAAATCTTAATTGTATAATCATTATTATAGTTCTATTATTTTAAGATTAGATTATGAATGTTTCACTAAGAGCCATTATTGACTGCTTGGGTGGTTAATTTTATATATAGATGTAAATTTTAAGGCTGTTGCTGTTTATTTTACATGCAACATATGCTACAAATATTGTTTATTGTGTCATGAACTGGAAGGCTGTTGGCTGCATTAAGCCTTGTCGACTTATTGCTTTCAATATAACATGCCTAAGTTTTTAAAAAATTTTACTCATGTAATTAATTAGATCAATTCTTCATTTCAACTAATTGGCCTCAATTTTTTTCTCATTTTGCTCCTATGTTTAATGATGACTTGAATGCCATTATGCCTGGATGCACATAAATATTTGTCTTTAAGATAAAGCTTATGTCATGGATGGAAAGAAAACTTATACATGCATCTAATTCTACCTTAATTGTCTTTATTCAAACAGATTCTTATTTAGATTGCATTTGCATAAGTATTAGTTTAGCAATGCCATCTGTTAAAAGTCACAAACACAAAACATCTTCCACTACTAGCTCTTCAGTTAAGGAGTCTACTGAGATGGGTAAACCAACTGAAGGTATTTCTAAAGCTGTCAAGGCTGGGAAAAAACTCAAGAAAAATCCTCAGTTAGGTAATGATGATTTAAAATCTGGTTCAGAATCTAAAAAAGCCAAGACTTCTTGTGGGAATGATGCTGCTGAAATTGCAACATCTGAAGCCAAGGACAGAAAAGGTGATGGTTGCAATACAAAAGTAAAATCAAGTAAGACCATCATTGACAAGTCCACCAAATTTCAAGAAATTGACCCTGCAGTTAACTTAAAATTAGCTGCTAAGAAGAAAGGTAGAGAAGTTGTTGCTGCTAAAGATAAAGATTCCTCAGAAGAAAGTGATGAGGATTTACTGTCTTCTGATAGTAGCAACAGTGGTGAAGGAAAAAACCCAACTGTTATGTTGGTGCGTGACCTTATGGAAGATGAGAGCGATGACTCGGATTACGTAGCTCAAGAAGGCAAAGAAGAAAATGAGGAAGATGAAGACGTCATTGATTCAGCATCTGATGAAGAGAATGATGATGAGTGTTCAGTTGAAAAAGAAGAGTCTGCACAAGAAGACGACAAGGATGCTGATGAAGAGACGAGTAGCATTGGAAATGACGAAGTTGAAGAAGAAGAAGAAGTTGATGTTCATGATATGTTGGATGATGAGGCTGAAGAAGGTTCAGAAACTGAAGAGTCTGAAATTACTTTAAGTTCCTCCGATGGTGAACACAGCAGGCCTATGTTTGAGGGTGGTTCAACGTTACGCAGTAAGGCACTGCAAAAAATTGCAGAAGACTATGAAAACGGTTCCATGCAAGATGACGCTTTTGTAGTACCGGATGACTTTGTTGAGTATATGGATGAAGATGAGGCTGGTGACTTGCCTGACGTAAGTGCTGTGCACACGAAAAAAAAGTTCAAACGAGTAATTTCAGCGGTAGACTCAAGCGATTCTGATGAAGAAAAATCAGAACGTGCTGTTTCGCATGGATCTAAAGATGTGACAAAGGAATTGAAAGTGAAAATATTGAATAAAGACGTCAAAGGAGCTCGCATTCAAGGTCATGCTAGGGAGAAAATGTTATCGGAACCGAAAACCAATCCATGTTCGTCCAGAACTAAGACCAAGAGAGCCATGTCTACCGCGTCGCCCGTGAAAATATCGCCATTCAAGTATTCACCTCTGAGAGAAAGAATGTCAAGGAAACATCAATTTCTTTGGGGAAAAAATCGCGAAATTTCTACTCCCGGCATATCGCCTAGAAATATAAGGCAGAAAGACTGCGCCGAAAATTGGTCTGTTCGCGATATCAATGAAGGCCGATCTTACAGTGAATCTGATACATATCAAGCTCGTGAATTAAAAAAGAAGAAGTACGCTAAGCTTGTCAGTGTTTCTTCCCAGAAAAATCCCGTCTGTTCTAAGAAAGGTGAAGCTGACTACGAGCGCGAGCGAGTGGGAAGGTTTAAGAGAAGCCGCCCTGGAAGCGAATCTCCTGTTCCAAAAAAGAAGTTTCGGGAGTGAAATTGTTTAATATTTCCTGCCATTGCATCTAATAAAAATCATTTTAATTTAACTTTTCAAATGCTTTCGTTGGCAACTTGAATCTATGTTCCAATTTAGTTTACATTAGATCCATTTTTCTTCAATTCAAGTGTTTAAGTGTTTTTCTTCAGTTTTGTTAACTGGTCCGAACTATTCATTTAATAGTTTATTACGAACTAGTTTAGCTAGTCATCAGTGGCATGAAGTCAAATAATTTTAGTGAGAGCAATTCTGTGCTGTCTTTGCTTTATACGTCAAGAGTGGCTCTGAGAACATACACCAAATCGATGTTTGTGATATTTAAATACGATGTCTGTAATAACTACGATGTCTGGGTACAAGTTCCATGAAATATTGTTAATGAATACCCATGTGATGATCTATCATAGTTAGTCTCTAAGCGTCTTTTGTCTTATATGATTCCTCCTAGATAGCATATTGAAAATAATTTCGAACCACTGTCGTTGTGAAGTTTGTAAGTCACAAAATTATCACTGACTATTTTTTCATAATTTCACGTTGGTTGTAATGCAACCCGCACGTTAAATTAGGTTTCAATTGCAGAAATACTTCATTAAAAAAAGACGCGCGAGGTGCAAATTGGTATAAATTTGTTCCCATTGTTTGCTCAAAAATTCCTGCGCAAAAATATTCAGTGAGCGATTGATTTCAATCCCCAAAAATCCATTGTGTCGTTGACCAATAGATATATAACGCCAACAGTAAACGTGTAGTGAAGCTACGGTCATTTGCTAAATAATAAACAACTTTTTTTTTGTAGCGTCCTTATTGAATCTGTCTGAGGTTGGTTACTTAATAAGAGTTTGCTCCAAGGAAGACGTCGAATTTCGTGAAATTTTTAATAATAAAATTGATATCATTTTGATCCTTATGGTTTTTTCTTGAGCGAAAGCTTATTAGGAAGATTGATTCATTCGTATAGTTTCAGTAAATTTGCATTGGATGATTGTTTTATTCTCCCGCGTCCGCAAGTTTCCATACTAAATATCTATTATTTTTCTAATAATATTATTAGATAATAATGATAATACTCAGTTGTCACATCTTGGAAGCTTATTCTGGATAACCAGAACATGCAGCTTTGAATTTTCGATTTGCTGTATTTGTTTTCATAAAGTTTTTATTGGAATCTTTATACATCTCTGAAACTAAAGAGGTTAAAGCCCCATTAGTGTTGGAAGCATATGTTTGACCGAGAAGCCCGATTCATTTTGATTACAGTAGAGTGCGTGACTCCAGTCAATTGGAAAATGCATCGAGTTTTCTTGGGCGTATAATAATAAAACTACACGTACAGGACCTAATTTTAAATATTAACATACAATTTTAATATTTTATATTAATATTCAAAATGTTGATATGAATATAAAAACGAAATATCCAAGTTCGGCTCAGAATGGTCTCACGTTAATGGTGCAATTTAATAAACCTTTACTGACATCGCTCTTTTAGGTATAAGTGGTGCTAAAAACTCGCTTCCATTGGGTGCAAGAGACTTGATTCTTTTATGGACAATGCACGTTTATGATCTTCGCTCATTTTCATGATCGACCGTTGACAAAGACGTACGATTTTGGCTCATTCTCACAGCCACTCGTAAGGCTTTTATGCACTCAAGTTAAACGGATGACGATTCTCTTCCTTCCATTATAGTGCAGCTTGTTACTGGTTGATTGGTGGTGCCATGATACCTTCTGGTTGGTACTCGTACATTATTTATAATTACATTGAACATCGATGTCTTGGACAGCTCACTCTAATGCATCAGAAACCAATTACTACCTTTTTCGTCTGGAATGCTTCTAGGAGAGGATAAGGCAATAGTTCCATTCGTTCAACGACTGCTGCGAGTAAATGGCTAATGGACCTAAAGTACGACCCAGGTTTGAGAAAGAGCTCATTGGCAGAGTGGCCCAGTGGTTCAAGTCCAGAGTACCAAGATTGGAGCAGAGAGGCGCGGGTTCGATGCCAGCTCTGTGCGCCAGTTTCTGGTCAGAATCGGCGAGGAGGCCGGGCGGTTAAGCGCAGCAGAATTGTAGCAGTGAGTTGTGAGTTCGAGACCGAAACAAGCTGTGGATGTTCTGCGCTGTTAAGAGTCAGGTGGAGCGGTCGATGAACGCCGCATCGAGCCCACACGGCCTCACGCGGTTAAAATTTCTCGGTCAGGCTCTGCCTTCTAACGTCTGGCTGCACATTCCCCTCCTCCACTCCCCCTCCTCTACATTTTTAATCAGCGAGCGTCATACTACTAATTTTTCTACGAAATTGTACTCTATTATCAAATTTGTTGTTTTCTTACTAATAACCTTCTTTAATTGGAAATAATTAGCCAGATCACCATTCCAAATTTCAGACTTGTATCTTATTTAGGAGGAGAGTTATTGGTTGCCTTCATTGTTAAGAACCCTCATAGGGATTAACGCGCCTGGCGGCCGCTCCACCGGCCTCTTAAGAATCAGCGATAGGTCTACGGCATAATAAACGCTGAAACCGCTATTATTATTATTTTATTATAGTCGGACTGACAGTGTCCGCTGGTAGCTACGTTTTATTCTCTAGTATGATTATATTCTCTTTCTAATATTATCTGGTATTAACAACGAAACGAATTGTTCATAGTTCTCATTGTGTTGTAGGCTGTGATCGTAGCAGCAATGTTTGAAGCCGTATAGAAACGCGTGAATATTTTGTTGAATTTCCTTCTAATACTCAATGAAAGTACCTACATTTGCCCTCATTTCTCCAAAAATATATATCACTAATCAGTATTGAAACAAGAAAATTTCGTCAAATGTTTTATTCATTTCGTTTCAATGCATTTTTTACTCCTATGTCATCAGTCTGCTTATATCGCAAGTTCACAAAGAGTTTAAAAGCAAGGAAAACGCCAAGCAAATTCACCAAATCGATATTAAAAACGTTTCGGAATCCAGCTCCATCATCAGTTCGACAAACTAAAAATGAATAAAATCATTTTATAAGTCAAAATTCTAAGGCAGACATAAAACCTAAACAAGACCTAACATTATATCGAAAAACACGACTCGATTGGAACATATCGATATGGTGAATTTGCTTGGCTTTTTTTTTTTGCTTTTAAATTTTTTCTCTTCATATGAACTTCTATGCAATTTAGGCCTTTAGCATGCCATAAACAATATACACTTGACAGTAGTTAAGAAGTTTGTACGAATAAGGAAGATTTGTTAATCATGCAGAACTGCTTTCATAACCTCACTGCATGCTCATTGCTCGCACAAAACTTTATATATTATTTGTTACATATTAGTGCACGTTCGTTATAATTAGATGCCTGACGCTGTGAAAATATATGCCATTTCTGGCACCTATCCTACAATACCTAAAACGTATTATTTTCCCGAACAATGAGGGAAAGATATTCAAAATTTATTTATTTTTTAGGCATTTGCTCATATATGGAAAAAAGTCGCTATTGTGCTCGCCATGTCCGTCCGTCTCTCTGTCCGTCCGTGACTTCACGTTTTCGTCGATGAGAAAATGCGCTCTCTGTCACTCACTGCAGTGAGTACTAAGTTATATTTTTTTTAATTCTCTGCAGTGTGGCTTTATTCCCTGTCGTAGCTCAAATTTATTGAGGTTCGTGATAGGACCACGCAGAGAAATGTTGGTTGGCTTAGCTGTACTGATGTTGGTGACGAGTGAATGCAACGCGCAGTACTACGAGAACGAACCCGTCTGGGTCGCACAACACAGCCGTTCGTCTTGTTGGCTAACGTCGTGGCTAAGTCTGGACAGCGAATTAAAATGTGCTCAGTGGTGCTCAAAACGACGCTGCGCGGCGGTGACATTTTACGACAAATGTGAGTTGAGTATTTCAAACGATTGTCGGAACGAAACATTTATTATAGTATAGTAGGTATCTTCGGCGTTGAAGAATAGGCCTGTCGCCGATCCTTGTACTTTTCTTGATTAGTTCACGGATCTAAAAGACTGGCCTTTTGATCAGATATTTTCAACGGACGGTAGGTTTAAAATCGTTTCTAGACTTTCAGTTGTTCTGTAGGGTACTAGGCTAGGTTTAAACTTGAATGAAGTTACTTTACTTAGCATAGTAGCAGGAATAAAAACCTGTAAGGCCGCTTATTAGAAGCTTAATAAATCTTGTCGGTTCAAGTGGGTGCAGCTATATTTTTGGCAGGACAGTAATCACTAATCATGAATGTTATGTCAGAATCTACTGAACCATAAACATTACTGAATGTATGAATTATATGCAAACCATGAGTTTTTTCAGCAAGATTAAATAATAAGCACATTTACTTCGTAATAAGAAGAAAATGTTTCCCAAGAAGTAGTAAATTTTCTTGGAGTTGATTCTAGGCACTGATTCTGAATGAAACGATTAATAATAAGCCGGATTGGATAATTTATCGAAGCTCTGAGAGTCATTAATTTTAAGCCATGAATAATATACAAGAGGTAGCCTGGTAGGTTAATTGATCGAAGCTTGGCCATGCCTACCAATGGTCTGTTTCACCCCATTTAACATCGATCTTAAGGGGATCGGCTACCCTCCGGAAAAACTTCTACAGTTATTATCCGATTATCATGAAACTTCACATACATACGTAAAAGGTAAAAAGAAAAACATTTTGCTCCTATGTATTTTTCAAAAAAATTGATAGAGAACGTGAAATTCATAGAAAACGGCTAAAAAGGGGTACTTCAGAAAATCTATCTCCTCCCACAAATATCATCCTACAACATTGAGACACGTATCATTCGATTCGTAAAGACCATATCTATCGACTCTAACATCTAAAGAGCAGAATTCCAGCTTTCAGATGAGCACAAAAACCGAAAAACGCCAAAATTGAAAATTTTAGGGTAGCCGATCCCCTTAAACTTTCAAATATTCCCCATGCCTGGTTAGGTTCGGTTAGAATCGATTAAATTTAAATTGCTTTGTCTTATGTTATGTTGTCACTTTAACGCAGGATAATTAGATCCATAACTGGAGGTTATCTGTGTATGAAATGTGTGGAAAGAAGAGAGATAAAAATAAAAAAAATGTCACTTCGGGCTTTCTCAGGGCGCTTGTGCGAGGTTAGCAACCGTCAAGTGAGCTCGGTGAGCACAGCGCAGCCAAGTCACTTCTACCGACGTGGTGCCGCTCTCGTCCGCAAAAACGTCGCTCTCATGAAACCTGTTCGCGCCTCATCCGTCTATAGCATTTATGTAAATAAATTATAATGAAAAATTAGGCATAAACGCAATATTTATTTTTTTTTCAAATGGTATTGAATACAGAATTAGCGTTATCCATCTTTTCATTGTGAAAGGAATACATTTCGATGAGCATTTGAACGTAAATGTAAGGGATTGGTTAAATGGTAATATTTTAGATTGGTTTATAAATACATTGATCTTGCTGTAGCATTGATAACAAGCAGGATGAACTTATGAGCATGTTTTCTTCGACGTAGCAAGTGAATAAATGAAAAAAAATTGAGATGGTTAATTGTCATTTGAAACTGACTTAATTAAGTCCTGACTATCCCCTAACTTGACTATGGCCGACTTAATTACGAGTAAATTCGACAGTAATGTTGGTCTCTTAGAACCTATATGGAAAAGGAGAAGCGGTTGCTTAAAATTCTGTTTTTTCAATAAAAAAACGTGTATAAATATGTCCGAAATATGACTACAAGAATATATACTACACTTATAAATAGAGCAATCATGCATCTCAATGCACCATCTTCCCCCATTTGATTCAAAGTCCTTACCTTCAACACTGAGTCATTTAATTATAACCAACCAAACTATTTATTACTTATAATGTCTTTATTTTTTTTGCAGGCACCGGATCGTGTCACCAACGGTAAAATTGACAAGTACGATTTTTTTCATTCGGGTACAGTTGACCCAAATAATCCCTTCGTCGTGACAGATCTCGGGCAGGAAATGTCGATCCAAACCGTACGGATTATATGACACGCACCGACATCCTTGCGCCCTCGAGATTCCTCAACATCTCTGTACGTATTAAGATACAATATTTTTTGCAGATGCTTTGCATTCGGTTGGTAGGCTGAGGAATGTTTTGCACATTGGCTTTATTAATCTAGCGTGCTGTGAAAAATTGCAAGCTCGGGAGAAGGAATATTTTGTACCTCGCACAATAGTTATATTCAAGATTTTATCCATTTTAATAACTCATATATACGGACGATATGGTTAAAAGCAAGCAGAAATGACTCGACCTTTGCCTCTCTGTACTAAAGCTAGAATACGACTGGTGAATGGTGATGTGCGCTCGACAGTCGACACGGTCGACAGTCCTATAGAGTATAGACCGAAAATGGGTACGAAAACTTTTCACTCTTACAAAAGCTTTATATGCTAAATCAACTGGTTGATTATTTATAAAGAAAAGTTACTAAACTTAATTGTTACGAGGATGTTAAGGAAAATTGACTTGAAGTTCAATGTTAAACGTCGTTCAACGATCAAAACTAGACTTGAAATAGTCGATTAAGCACCAAAAATCGTCACCGATTGTTGAAGGCGTTGCACGACTAATATATAGTTATATATATTATATAAAATAACAATAATTAGTTGCATTTTCCTATTCCAGATCCGAGGAGGGACCGTTGCAGTGCCGGGTCCGGACTTCAGTTCGTACAAGGAGCTTGCGTTCTACGCCGGGCCTCCGACTTCGCTCGGGATGTGGTTCACGTCCGACTTGAGTACACCGATTTGTGTGCGTTATGTTTCGGTGCAACGAACTGCTACTGCCGGGGAGAAACTTTTGGAGATAGCTGAACTTGAGATGTATGGACCAAAATAGGTTTTTTCAAGAATCCCTGCTAATGAAGGAAATGTTCTGCAAAATATTCGACTCGATACATTTTTTGGAAAACTGAACATTCTTGATCTCTTCGTTTTTTATAGCGAAATTTATGAAGAGAACATCGATCTTGTATTTCAAATCTCTGTTAACCGTTTCCAAGATTCCGAAAATTAGTGATATCCTCTTAAATTGTATGATTGTATTAGTTATATGATATGATTGTATTAGATTGTATTATATGAGGTCATATTTATTTAGGTTAAAACATAACCTCTCTGCGATTTGATCACCATGATATTTTCATGAATTTTTAGAATTTTTTGATTGCATGTTGAGAATGTGTACTGAAATATTCTCTCTGCTTTATCTCCGTTTCTTAACGCAATTGTCCAGATTCTTGAATGCCACGTTTTGCGCCGTGTTTAAGATGGAAAATTATTCTGGTTGTTTGATGATAATAAAAAATTCGGAATACCGAATCCGCAATGAAATCGGACTCAAAAATGTACCAAAAATTCTGAATTTCATATGGACAGGCGCATGAAAACATGACTCGTTGATGCCATTTATTAACTTATTATATCAAGAATAGATACTGCGTAGCCTGATTTTATTTGCAATTACACCGGTGAACGTGATCATATAGACTAGAATAGAAGTGTCGGCACTGAAGAAATAGGCCCATGGCCTGTTGCCGATTCTTGTTCATAGAATATAATAGAAGTGTCGGCACTGAAGAAATAGGCCCATGGCCTGTTGCCGATTCTTGAATTTTTCGTGACTTGATTCACAAGGGATCCGGCCTTTGGTAATCGATCTTTCCATAACTGACGATTGATTGAGATAGCTGCTGCTGATGATGATGATGTTGATGTTGTTGCATTTTCTTGCTCGTGGGTGTGAAGGTTCTTCTCATTTTCCATCAAAGATTTCATGTCTTTTAATATTGAAAATTGATTTGATTATTATATCGCTAGTTGATATTGCCTACGATGAAATATTTTTCGCTATATAGCGAATTCACTATATATAGCGCTAACAGTCGCTACCGACTGTTAATTGGGTTAGATCTCTCTTTACGCTTCACATATCTCTCTCATTACGTGTGTTATAATAATATAATATAATATACCGTATAATGTAATTATATAATATAATATAATATAATATAATATAAAATAAAATAAATGATTCAATATTGTAATTTCAGCTTTGTGATGCCGTATTGGCCTGTTTACGATTCTTATAACCGCGGGTCATCTGCCCGATTTATACCAGAACTTTTTACATCTACTTGTGGGTTGCGAACCCGCAACTCGCCGTTCCAGTCTTAATGATCCTAACCTCTACTCGTCACCCAGTAGACTACGAAAACATCGTTAACATGTTTCAAAACATCCTTTTGATTTTTAGTTCCAGTTTCGATTGAGCTACATTCTACGGTGTAAATTGCCTCAGGCCCTGGATCATGCAAATGCCATTAATTGCTTAACTATACCCAAAATTTACATTTTAATTTATATTTTATATATGATTATATATTAAATATCCGCATTATGTTCCAAATTTTGAATATATTCTAATAATTCGACCGAATTCAATAAAATGACAATTCCTGTGAGGTTAATTTTCTGAAATTCGATTCAGTAAAGCGGAGCTCACTTTGTGTGTTCAATTTCTTAATCCTCTATCATATCATGAAGTTTTGACTGGTAAACTGCGCCAAAATGTTAACATCCAACACAGAAACCATCAATTTCAAGCAATTCAATGAAACAACAGAAAATCAGTGAGTTTAATTATTATTGTTGACTTCATTACTAGCGAAAAATATTCAAGTCCAGGAACAAATACTAACACAATTTACTGATAACCGATCAGTCATAAACTTACATCATCAACTGATGACCGATCAGTCATAAACTAACGTGAGTAACTAATAGGCTACTGTATACTGCAAACTCTAGTTTCCCTAAACAATTATTATATCATGGACGAGAAAATTTCATGGAACACTGATTATTTGAATAGACCCAAATGTTAAATAAAATATAAACATGTTAAATTTTGGAAATTTACTCGATGCAAGCCAGTGAATCCAATAATATATGACAGTGGAAGGTGCTGAAGAAATATAAAAAATATAATCGAAGCAGTTTTAATTTTTATATTGATTTTCCGTTATACATAATATAAATTATCGTTGTAGTAAACCGATCCTGTATGTATTGAGAACACGAATAACATTTTACCGTAGCAACCGCTGGACATATTATAATCGATTTTGCCTACAATGGGGGGCATCTAAATTCTTTGCTCTGTGTATGGATATCGCTCTAAACCAACAGGATTACGAGCAACTTTTTAACTTTATAAATATCAGAACATGAATTTTCTCTATGGCTTCGTAGATCTGAATCTCAAAATTTCCGCTCATTTCTCTCAGCCAAATGAGGATGTAAATGTTTCACAGAGGTCCATATACCTCGACCTCATTTATCTCCAAGAATCTCTGCCCCGTAGTGGCAGTGCGTTGTACGGATACAAAGCGAGCACAAATCGGCGTAGGTAAGTCGAACGTTATCCAAGTCGCCGGGTTCACCGGAGGTCCAACGAAGAAGGCGAGCTCCGTGTACGAAGAGAAGTCCGGTCCTGGGACTTCAGCGGTCCCGCCACGAATCTGGACAGGGATAAACAATTTAAGCCTTGTCGGAGTAAATAATTTTAAAGCGTTATAATCATAGCGTGTGTTGGCACAACTACACATATATGCAGTCTGAAATGGGTTAGGCTTCGCACTTTTTATGTCGTCATACACATTTAGCGGTCAAGCGGTGCGCTTACGGTGTTTAAATGGAAGGATAAAACTTTGTCATGTGGGGAGAGATAAAAAAATCAACTCTCCGACATTCCGTGTGTACACAGTCTTTATTTACATTCAATTTCATGTTTGAAGCGAATTAGTTGAAACCTAGAAGCACGCGGTTGATAGGAATCCTTTATATTTTTTTTTGACTTTGGAACAAATTTTCACATTATTCTGTAATTGCAAAATTGAAATCTCCAGAATTCATTCTCGTCAATATATACTACGTAAACATAGAGGTAATGAACACAGTTCTGTAGCATTTTATCAATAATTAATAATATTTGCCGGACATATAATATACATGTTTTAAGATGAGCGTTGTTGTTCAAAGTGAAAGTTCTAGAACAATACCTACCGAGATGTTGATGAACCTCGTAGGATCGAAGTAGTTTCTTCGAGGCATAATCCGCAGTCTCTGGATCATCATTTCTTGCTCGAGATCTATAACGATGAATGGCAGTGGATCGCCAATTGCCGAGTGAAAAAGGTCATCGACATTTGAATTTCCATTAGTCACGTGTTCTGGTCCTCTGTAAAATATAAATTTTTCCAATCACTCTCGTGTAAATTTTGAAAAAGAAGACACAAAATTACAATCGTTCTCTTCTTATTTTTTCTCATTTTTCTTTACAAAAATTGCGGCTTGATCAATGCGCCTAAGAGACCATTTAAATGCTCCACTTTTGTTATTATAATTATTTTATGCTCACATAGTCGAATACACGGACGAAGCGATCACGGACTTCATGAGAGCGACATTCTTGCGGACGACAGTTTCATTGCGGCGGAATATGTGCGAGCGTTGCTGACCATTCCCTGCCAACTCGGTGGCTCCCGTCAACACACACGATTTCGCTGAAACGACGCAAATTAATTAATTAACCCATCTCCCGCTTGAAATACGAAGTCATGAAGAAATAATTTTTATTTCATTGCTTTCGTGTCACTTGTGATGCAATAGCAAAATATCTATACCATTTTTCAAATTTCATTGCATCATTCAAAAATCTGTAACATGTCCCTCAGTGGGAACATTCGACCTCAGAAGTCTATAATATACCATATATACATGTCATTCATAACAAACATCTGGCACACAGCTAAAATATTGATTCTGTTATGATCAAGATAGTAATAGAGTGAGGACAAATAAACAATAAGGTAACGAAAAAAATGTACTGTAGTTACCGACTAGAAATTATAATGTCATTGTTATTTATGTTATTCTCTCTGACCATCACTGTCCATGGCTGATTCCTGTTTTTTCATTGTAGTTTGAAAGCTTCTCTTTATTTTCCGTCATCAGAATGAGCATAGTTGAAAATAATAGGAAATAGAGAGTCAAAATTTGAATTTATTTTCTAGGTATATAATCGAATTATATTATTTATATATTATATATATTGACTTTATACCACACGTGGAAGTATTTCATGGAATAATAATTAAAATTTTACACATTTATTATTTGAAAATGATAAATTCATCAAAAAATGTAGGCATATATCATATTGTTTCTCATAAAAGTTGTACAATACAATATCATGACGGTTGTTCACCCTCAGTGACAGAAAATAGGTACAGTGGGGTGCCTAGCTGGTGTTCCCTCACAGTGACATACAATAAACCGTATACAAAAAATTCATTTTAGACTTAGAGGAGAAACCAGAGATGTCATACTGACCTTGCTGCACAAGAACAGCACATAAAAAATAACAGTACTGCAGCTTAGCATTGCTTCGTCAATAATCAGTTGAAAATGACAAACCGGAGCAATATTGTCACATGTCTACTTCCTAATAGGATACGTTGCTAATGAGCACAAAATGACTTGCATTAATGGTTACTGCTGTGTACGATAACTTTAAGATATTCTCTGTATACGTATAATTTAAATTAAAAGTAATTTTCCCGGAGAGTGACATTCGGCGGTAAATTCGTGGAATAACAATACTTGTACTTTTATTTTCAGGCCCGTAAATAAAAACTTACTTGATTCGTTGTACGAAATCGCCATGCACAATTTTTTCAAGCACATTTGGGAGCACAGGCAAATGTTTGGGGTCTTGAACACCTGAGACGCCGGCCAGCAGGAAGAAGTGTAGTGCTGGGAAAGCCACACTGGCTCGTTCTCGAAATACTGGGCGTCGCACACTAGAGACACCAACAGAAGGGTCGCAAAGATCAACATTCTTAGAAGAAAATTAGATCAAGTTTGAATTTTTAAAGCCAGCGTAAATGCATATATACTACTATTAACAGCGCAAATAAAGTTTGAAGAGAGTTGGAGCAGCCAATTTTCTGAGAGTTTTATCACTTGTGAGAACCATCGAAAGAGTCACTCATCACGATCGATGTATGATAATTTTTTAAAAGCAAAAGAAGTCGACATCTAGGACAGCATTTTACATGATTAAATTCACGAAAATTGAAGAAGATAATTTTATTCTTCCTATCAATAATTTAAACTTTAATTTAGATAATAAATGCAATGCAGGTTTCAACATGTACAACTGACGATGATATGATATAGTTTGCAAGTTCCCAAACTGTGTTCTGACGTAACGCTTCTTGACGCTATCGTGGATGACATGGTAATGCTGCTAACGCATTAGAAGACCGCTGTCGAATGCCCAATACTTAGGGAGAATATATGATCTTTATGTTGAAAGAAAATCTGAATATAGGCAAAGCTATGATACTCGAACGTCTGAAACGTTAATGCCTCTGGTGGCTATCGATCAACGTTTGAGTCATTTTAGCTATACTGCGCATGGTAAAATTGCCTTTCGAATGTCCTGATCGAGTTGAAAATAAATTAAGCTCAAGTAGTAACGTGCAATCTTTTTGAAGCCTCCATTAGGATATGTTCTCAAAGTGGACAGCTTTTATCGGTCCCCACTCAACTCCATTAGCGCCAACATGAAGTCATTCTCATCTTGGTCACGGCATGAACACTTTATTCCTAATGGCAACTCAACGAATTCAATCCAAAGACTTTATAAAATTTTAACGCGATGGATATTGTCGATAATGTTCAGCAATTTTTGAAACCTTACAAATGCCGAGACACTGAACTCATAAAGCGAAAGAAACATCAACAAAATAAAAATCTTCCATTCTAAAATCTGCATAGAACTACGAGTATAGTTACACCCTTAAAGTACACTATATGCGATTCCCTTGGACTTATTCCTTCCTAGTTATATAGCTGGCTGCAGTAACATTCAATATTCATTCATTTTGTCGTGATTTTAAATATTAGCGTGGTTTGAACCGAATTTCGTGAATGCGATATGATTGCGTCTTCTTAGTAAAGATAATCATTTTGGAACTTATGGGCATAGCACAAATTATTTCTTAGCCTAAACTGGAATGAAAAATAATAAAACTCAGAATTTCGATAAAATTTCATTAATCTCACGATTGCATCAAAGATGTCCATTTCTCGTCACAATTAATTTTGTTTAGATCTCGAACAATCAATTCTTCTTTACGATAATATGAAATTCTTGCGAGTAAAGAATGAGTAAATTTTGCGATGTAAAAAATCACTGCTCGTCGGAATTTCACAACATAATCGTTCAATTATTCTGAACTTTAGGGTATTTAATTTCGTTTTTCTTTTATTCCTTTATTTTTGATAGGAACCGTCACCAAAGTTAACGTACTTGAAGCATGCGTATTCTTTTAGAGTTAATATCTATTTTTTTAACTCATTTCTATCTATTTTTGTCTCTTTTTAAAAAATTTTATATCAGTTGAATATGAATGGCTAGCTGTGTTCTCATATTAAATTTTGAAGGTTAATTGGTACGGGGTTTTAGAAGTCTAGAGAGATGTTGAAATTTCGTTCTCTACATTTTATTTCTATTATAAAGCTGAATTTTATACAGTCTGTTGCAGATTTGAAGATATAGAAGAATTGACAAACCCATTGTAATTTGTGTCACCTTGTTTTGAATTTACTCTAGCGATCGAATCAAGATAGTAGGGCAACATGGGGCAGCGCGCCCCCCCTTTTTTTAAACTAATTTTTTTTATTAAGTTTTAATTGATACGAAGTGGTTCTTTGTTTTGTTTAAAGGTGCAACTAATGAGGAACGTATGATGTGAATAAGGCGCCTATAGAGTTATTAAATTTTTAATGAAACACTGTTTTGTAAAAAGTGTCAAATTGCCCCACCCCTGGGGCAATGGGCCCATGGGCTTGGAGCAAGGCGCCCACCCTTGGTCCTTTTACCGCAATTGCATATTTTTCGTTTAAAAATGATAAAACAACACTTTACAGTTAAAAATAAGAAAAAATGTTTTTAAAAAATATGACAATCATTCATTTATTAACAACTCAAAAAATCATATCCTTAACATGAAAAAAATATACCCTTGGCTTAAAAAATCTATCACTGACGTGAAGAAAAATATTTCATTGACATGAAAATATATATCCTTGACTTGAAAAATATATCCTTGCGATAAAAAATGCGTCCTGACATGAAAAAAATGTATTCTTGACTAGAAAAAATATATTTAGTTGATCAGAAAAAAACTTCGTTCCAGTTTTGCCCATAATCCAGATATTATGTGCAGAGAATTCGTACCTAATCGTGATTTCAGCTAACACCATAAAAACTCATCAACTTTTGGCTCATTGGTTTTGACTGAAATCAACTTTTGGCAAGGCAAGAGTCAATAACTCGATAAGGGGTCATAAATACGCATAACTAGAAACTAAACCTGCTGCCTTGAGGCGGCAAATCGAAAAATCATGCAATATGAAGTGTGATTGGTAATTCAAAAGCTTCGTGACACGCGTGGGCCCGTTGCCCCCACTAGGTATCATTTCAATTTATATCGTGTCAACATTTTATTTTAAAAGCTAACAGTCTAAACTTGATCTCAAAATTATCCCTGTAAATATTACTTGCAAAATATAATTCACAGTAATTTCAAAAGCTTCATCGACAGTAATCGAAAACAGTTTTATTTAGCAGCAAAAAAAAAACTTTATCTGGGCTGAAACAGTTATCCACAAATATCTTAATAACGCAAACACTTAACAAAACGTAAATCCGTACACTTCATCCCAGTGAAACTGTCGACCAGCGGTAGAGAACACGGACCAATATCTGCCATACTTAGCGAGAAACCCGCTATGGGCCCATGACCCGCAGTGGGCTCGCTGCCCCATGTTACCCTATGTTGTCACACGTGATTTGAAACTTCAAACTAAACATATCTTAATCAAAAGGCAGAAATTTTGCCTTGCGAAACGCAAAGTCAAGGTTGAAAGCGTGTGTGAACGAATAGACATTAATCCAGGTCCACATGTATACCTATAATATGCACTCGATGTCGCTTTTCGCTCTAAACTTGACCAACAGGGCATTCTGGCTGTTCATTCATGCGCTTAATAATTTTAAAGCTGCACGAATAAGCTTTGTCGCCGTATCCTTCACTTTATAGACACAACGACGAAATTGGAATCACAAAACACGCGGTACGAATTAATTTAATGTTTCGATAGGGGAGTACCGTAACCGAAGTTTTGTAGTCTTCAGTTTCGTATCTCCATTCAAGTAGGGCCATCAGATATAAATTATTAGGCCGTGGCATCGAGTAGTTGGTTGCGTTATTGTTCACAGAATGCCGACTGTTGTTCCATTTCTTGTTAAATCCAAATTATTAGGCAATTAGTCAATTACGAATATGTTTTTCGGCTTCAGTCGGAGAGCAACTATCTCTTGTAACTGTCATTACTTTGTTCAGTACGAGCTGCATTCTTGGTTGCACTCTTAAAATTATTCACCAGAATCACAACAATGCGACTGAGCCTCTCAAATATAATAATTGTTTTTGTACTTGCATCCAAATCAGTCAATGAGATTTTACATACATATATGTTGTTATTTATACCTCTTATAAATCTAACATCGTGACAGATCTCGGGTAACAAATACAGTAGTGTGACAAGACAAATAGTCGGGAGACGAATAGTGTGGTCACAGCGTACTCGTTCCGATTTCGATCCGACCATGACGAGTAATCTTGGTTCTTGTTTCGGGGCCAATATTGTTTCCGTCATATAATAAACGGTATTTAGGGACTAATCAACCTTAATTTTGGAGCATTCATTTTATTAGTTATTTAAATAGATGGTTTCAATTTAAAAAATTGCCTCTGAACAAAGAAGCGTTGACTTATATTATAAATTTAAATAATTTGAATAAAAAAAGTTATGTCAATAACACTTTTTTCACGAGCAGGCTAGAACTTTCCTGCATATTTACCCGTGGAGATTAAGTGAAAGTAATTCAAGTGATGATGTTACATGTGATTCTAGAAGAGAGTGAGACGAGCCTATTTTGAGGAAGCAAGAAACGGGATCGACATATTATTTTCACTCAATTAAGAGCGAAGTACAACTGCATTACAGCTTTTGGTGGTTGTCCTGATGGTGCTGCCGCAAGCGCTACGTACAGCTCGGTGGCGGCCGAAAAGTGTGTATATCATCTCTAACTTTCTATTATGAGTCTTCCAAATCAAATTTGTAGTGATTTGAGACCTCAATATCACAGATAAATAGTATTTGGTGGTTATATATTTCATGTTGTTTGAAGTACAAGCAAGTATATTAAGTTCCTATTTTTCTTAATTGTCTATTTATTTTTATCATGCTATTTAAATTATGTGTGACGTGCCATCGAAGTTCGTTTTAACCAGTTGCCACGATAAATTCTTCGCCGAATAATAATAATAAGTATTCCGCACTCAGAATGATAATCTTTATTTGAAATACGCACGTTGGTCTAAATTATTTCTAAAAGTACTGCACACGTTGCAATACAATTTCTCGGTTGAATTCAGACAGTCTTCTGGTCGTGTTTAGGTGGCCAGAAATGTTCAGATTTCGACTTTGTTCACGAGTTATACGACAATATGTGCCAAAATTTATAGTGAGCGTAAAATACAACACAAAATACTGAAAATTCTTGAACTTTGCCCGTGCCTTCGTAAACGCGTTCCGATGATGGTTGGAATTCTTTGATTTTGGCTTCACCCACAAGATATAGAGCTATGATATATTTTTCTTTAAACAAAAACTACTCAATGACGTGGACATATAAGCAGAGATGGGGGTGGTTGAATGTAATATAATTTTATAATCAACGAAAATCATTTGCCTATGAGTTCTCGCATAGCAGTAAACCTTGGGAATGAAGAGTCAGGCACTATATTAAGCACCACCTGAAGACAGGGATTCGTTAACTAAGTTCGTGAGGTATAAGTAAGACACCATCTGTCGAGAGAACTTATCTTGATACGAGGTGGTTATACATGAGTGATACGATACAGGTAGAGCTAAGACGTCGGCCGTTAGGTCGGAGTAGTTCTCATTGCGGCGTGCGTACTTGTCAGCTTATGGGGAGTTTTACTAAGGTTCCTAACCCTTTTATAGAATCACGGCTTCCGCCCACTACTATATAAGGTCCAGTCGAGTGGTCTATCACGTGATGTTGTCCAGACGCTGACTCAGGTCTAGAACTTTTCCATCAATCTCTATAACTTCTATCGAATATTACGCCTCAATTACAGATTATCTAATTTTACAATATAAGATTAGATTAGATTATCTAATTTTACAATGATGAATATATTGAGACGCCAGATTGACACCGGACAGAAGTCAAAATCGGAAAAGTATTCACAACCTAACACGACGGGAAAGTTGCTATGAAAACATTTCGAAGTTTCACTAAAATCTGTTCTGTATTCTGGGAGAGTTTTTTTTTCAATAGGCTCAAACATAATTTGAAAACCCGCTGCAATACCTACTTACCATAAACGTTTCATAATTATTTATCTCCAAATAAAATTTTCTGCATTATCTAAATTAGGAAGATGTTTTTATGAATTACATTAATTTTGATTGATAGCCCTTAATGCTAGAATTTATTTGTCTTATTTGCATCTCACCGAATAATTTTTATTGACAAAAAAAAAGAACCACTAAGAATTCTCACAATCCAAATTATGAACTTCAGTACGAACAATAAACATGTCTAGGAATTCAATAAAACTACTGCACAGACATACGCCAATTAAAAGTTTCACTAAAAAATATCAACATTTCTCCATGAAAATCGAGTGCACAGGAAATTCAAGTTTCGACAAGACTGAAAATTACGAAATAACAGTGCAGCAGAAGTCACGGAAATAGACCCAATATATCCTTTTTAGTGGCCAATCGAACAATATATTGTATAGTATATTTTGGACAATATGTTTAAATAATACTTCTAAAATATAACTGGTAATGAGACTATATGTCACGTTTGGTGACCACATGTAACGGTGATGGCTGCAAGAGGCACGCGACACATTGGTAAGAACTAGCTGACGTTTCATTTAAAATTAAGTGATGCGCAAATAGTGAAGAAGTAAAAAATGAGTGAAAAAAGACATGAAATTTAGTGAAAAACTGATGCTATAAATATTTATGTGCATCTTATTCACTAATTTTATTAGCCCTTTTTTCGCAGCGTCAAAAAAAAAAACGTAAATATCATGATTGTGCATCGGGACATGGATCGCTCGCTCGGCCGTCTACGTACATGAGTACTTAATTACTAAAATATCAGAACATCAAAATATTCTCCTTAACTTCATTGATCTCGAGCTCAACATTTCCAGAAATTTCTCCCGGCAAGAAGTAGGGCAAGTAAATGTTTCACAGAGGTCCATATACCTCGACCTCATTTATCTCCAAGAATCTCTGCCCCGTAGTGGCAGTGCGTTGTACGGATACAAAGCGAGCANTCTAACAAACCAATTAAATGCTCCACTTTTGTCATTAAACATTATTTTACGCTCACTCAGTCGACTTGTGCACAGACGAAGCGATCACGGACTTCATGAGAGCGACATTCTTGCGGACGACAGTTTCATTGCGGCGGAATATGTGCGAGCGTTGCTGACCATTCCCTGCCAACGCGGTGGCTCCCGTCAACACACACGATTTCGCTGAAACGACGCAAATAAAAAATGGACGCAACAGTAGCGAGTGAGAGAATTTCAAGCATAGTAAATTCGTGGAATGACAATAATTGCATTTTCATTTTCAGGCCCATTAATAAAAACTCACTTGATTCGTTGTACGCCATCGCCATGCAGAAATTCTTCAAGCACTTATGGGCGCACAGGCAAATGTTTGGGGTCTTGAACACCTGAGACGCCGGCCAGCAGGAAGAAGTGTAGTGCTGGGAAAGCCACACTGGCTCGTTCTCGTAATACTGGGCGTCGCACGCCAGAGACACCAGCAGAAGGGTCGCAAAGATCAACATTCTTGTAAGGAACTCGGTTAATGTTCGTAGTCTTCAATCTTCTGTAGCCTTCACACTCGAGGTCCTACGCAAAGGCAAAAAAAAATAATGCATTGCGAGATAATATACGTAATATTTATGCTCATAGCGCACATACATAGTATTCATACATAGTCACTCATTTATATATGTGTTGTACACACAGTATGATCGCGCACAGTATACATGTCAGCAGGTGATTCGGAAGTGTACAGTAGTATGGAATTCCAATCATATGAATAATTCATTTATGGATTAATAAAGTTATTTCTTATAAAACTTCAATTTCGATATCTACATATATTAAACCAAAGTTATTAATATAGTATAAATTCTTAAACTGGCATCAGGAGTAATACCTCTTCACTCCGTACTGGCCACAGAAGTAATGAATATATTCGATCGCTGCTGTCGAATGCTCGTCAAGAAAGGCAGACTCCATCACTACCGTAGTTTGTACAGAAAGGCTGCAGCAATAAACCTGAAAACTTGAACTTTACTCACGAATTTCTGCTGAGGTCATTTGGAGCCCTCCATCAATATCGTCGATAACATCGGATTCTTGTAAAGTAGAGCTGAATTCTATCAAGTCAACGAAGTGTGTTTCTAATAAACTCGTGGATTGACTAGTCGTGTCTTTTAAAGCCATAATAGTGAGTGTGGAACCACAATAGTGAGTGTGGAATGATTTTATCTGACCACTCGTAATTGCATACCTAAAGATTTTTATGATCATATTCAAGTTGGAAATGACTAATTTTCTGATTATTTATCGTTGTTATCATCAGGCCATAATATTTTGAATTTGTCGGCAGTTTTTATAAAATAAATGTATTTTTATTTTTTTGTGTAGAAAAATTTACTAAATCGAAACAAAATTGTTCAGTGGAGCCTAATGACGCCACAGTGCTAGTGTCCAACATTTTTGTACATATATCTGACCTCGTAAGTCTTTGTATTTAAAATTTTAATAGAGTGGTTGAGAGTATCCGTACCAGAACGGCACTCAGCTATAGAGTATAACCTATCGAAGAATAAAATTCTAAGAATGCCAACCCTAATGCAAGTACGTACTGGTGCTGTTACAGTAATGTATATAGTTAGCTAACTACATGGTAGCGCCTAGATTTTTCATGTCTAAATCTTTGATCAATATACATTACTTCGGGCTCGGGGCACATCAAAGCGGTAACTGCCAAGCTAATTACTGAATTGCCTCAGCCCTTCTAAGACAGGGAGCTCCGAAATAAAACAAAAAAAAAATCTTTTTCTCTTGCCCAACAATTAACATTAATTGCAAAGCTATGTTCTTAACGAGGTACATCATGAAAATTGCGGTTCGCCTCATTTGCGACTGACAGCTTTTTTAATCATTCATATCAACTACTTCTATACTCATTACTCCTACATTATTTAGGTAGATATATATGAAATGTATTGAAAACCTGGCATAGAACTTGATAACTGCACGAAGAATTCTGGAAAAATAAAAAGTGTTCTATTTGTGTCGATGGGCTACGGAATTAATTGTACAATCTGTACTTGAAGACTTGTTCAGACTTGAAATGCCTAGCACCATATCGAACCCGGTGGAAGTCTAGTAGCTACTTCAAACTATCGCCAGTCTTGATAAGATCCGGTCAAATGACATGATTTTAGATCTTCTGTGAACAAGTCACGAAAAGTTCAAGAATCGGCGACAGGCCACATCAGGCCTACACATCAGCGCCGACATCACTGTGTTATGTTATGCTATAGATATAGACTTTATAGAGTAATTGCAACGGCAATCTTAGGGAAATGGTAATGTGAGGTGCAAAGGTAATTTGAAATGTATTGTCACCGTCAATTGTATTTTTTCCCCTATTTTCTAGATAAAGTTGCTGAATCATCAATACAGAATTTATATTTCTAAATCCTTCAAGTTTTTTTTTTTTTTGGCTAGAGATTGAACTGTATTACCGCGCGCAGGGTTTAGTCTAGAAAAATATATTTCGGTGAATGGAAGATCTTGATGTTGCAAAACATCATTAACGATCGTTTGACTCAACAATCACTCGCAACATCGTAATGTATAATGTTCGTCTTTAATAAAAAAATTAATTTACTCTGATGCATTGTTCATTTACCTATTCGTAGTCTAATAGATCATTACGAAAACAGGAAGTTTTATATCAATTTTATTATATTTCCCATTGTATTTTTCAATTATAATGGAATGTATTGCATTCTCATAATATTCCAATCGATTGTAAAAACGTCAATTGAAAAACATTTATATTGATTGAGAAACAAATATATTTGATATTCGACATGATATTAGACGCCAATTCATTCTTACCAACTGCGAAGCTGAATTTTAAAAAAATTACGATTTGCATTGTCACGAAACTCACGAAATTATGAGTTCGTATTTTTTTGAAGCTTTCAAAGCTGGTGGAACTGATTTTACCAGACAGAATTTCTTTCATTTTAGTACATTAGGCTTTCAGGTATAAGTATAACGAAGTCATGGCGTGAGTGTCGTGCATTAAACCTTGTTCATATTTATGCCTAATGACACTTCCACGGCAGATCAAGGGGCCGTACTATAAAAACTCACTTAAGTACACGTATTGAACTAAGTACACGTAGCGGTTGATTTCTCGTACGTGATTGATGGGTTTATCTTGATGAGTCGTCGATGAAAGAGTTACGGACTCGTAGCTAATTTCGATCGTGTGGCCCTTGATTGATGCTCTCATTGGCCAAATTAAATATGTACAGACTTTTGCAGATGGATTCGAGGGATTGTCGTTTGTCATGAATTCTCCATTCGTTCAGCGTTGACCGACTTGATCAACGGAGTGGCCTAACGCATTTTTTATTTGCTTATGATTGTTGGTTGTGTAAAATTTTCATACGTTCAATGATCGCTGAGAAAAATTACTAATGAACCTCAAACCTGGCCTATAACATACTTCCATTTTGGGCACAAAATGTCAACTTCCTGGTGAAAATAGTAGTTTTAAAATTCAAATGATAATACAATGTCAAAGAAAATATAAAAATTCAAATGTCGATATATTTTCTTGGTCTATTTTGATTGAACAAATTTATCGTGTTAGGATATTTGCTTGACCTGAAGTTTAATTCTTATATTGCAGACAATCGTAGGGGCAAACAGCGAGCGAAATATTAGAACACTTCTCCTAATGTTCTGTGTGAGAGCAAATGCCTTAAGAGTGAATGCACGAACATACAGGTGGAATGAAAGAAGAGAAGATATCTGTTTCATGTGCAACAGAGGTGAGAGAGAAACGGTGGAACACCTGACGATGGAGTGTGAAGCGTATGAGAGTGAAAGACTGGAAAGTATGGGAGTGATACTGGATGAGAGGGGAAAGGGTGATGGCGTGAGTGACGTATGAGAGAACGGGAGATGAATGGATGGCAATGAAAGTGGGCCTGTCACCAGGGGTAACCACTGCCATGACGGATAGTTGTAAGCATTTTTCGGAGGGTGGATGGAGAATGAGGAAGAGGAGGAGGCTGGAGAGAATGGAGGCCGGGAGGGTATAAAAAACAAGCAATAATTATAAGCATATAATAGTATACTATAATAGTATACTATTATAGTATAGTTATAATAATAGTATAGTATAATTATATTAATAGTAATAACAATAAAATATAAAGAGAAACAAAGTATTATATAGTGTTTTGGAAGCTAACAGTATTTGGGTGACAAATGTCCAAAACTACCGTGCAATAAGTGGGACCTAGCAATAACCAACAAAACAACCTATTTATATTGAAATTATCATCCCTCTCCTCTATCATCCCCTGTTTCTTTTATTTCATCAACCTATTATTTTCATCTAATGCTTTACACGAACCATCTCTGCGCTCTAAATCTTGTCCCAATATCTTGAATCCTGTTACTGGCTCCTTTTCCACCCCTCCTTATGCCTATAAATAATTTTAAAATGAATGCGTGACGCGTGGCAGCCAGCCGATACAAAGGCCTGACGTCTGAAGATCTGATCAGTGTCACCACGCTCCAAATCCAAATCTACACCGAGGTTCAAGTCCATGCAATGAAATATTGAACGTGAGTATCGTGTATGCAGCGTACCATGTTGGGTCCGCGCTGTCCTAATCTGTTAACGTGACTGTCTGGAGGTCTCGGAAAATTTTACGGCCAGACTTGCGGCCGGTCTCGCGGCCGGTCTCGAGGTTGGCAGCCAAACATTTAAGGTTGGGCTAATGATGCTTCACTGAAACTATTTTCAGGAGAATGATTTCATGCCAAACTAGCATTCATAATTAGGCGAAGTGAATTCTTCAGACCTTACTTAAACGTCATTGCGAGATTTTAATCATGATACAGTGCTTCCACTAGCGGTGGCCCAGTGGTTAAAGTTCAGAGTACTAAGATTGGCGCAGAGAGGCGCGGGTTCGATCCCAGCTCTGTGTGATAGTTTCTGGTCAGAATCGGCGAGGAGGCCGGGCGGTTAAAGCAAAGCCGAATTGTAGCAGTGAGTTGCGAGTTCGAGACCGCAAAATGCTGCGAATGTTCTGCGATGTTAAGGATCGGCGACAGGCTTAATAAACGCTGAAACAGCTATTATTATTATTATTATTATATTATTAAAAGGCCAATCTCCTAACTCAGTGCTCGAGGAATATCTCCCAAACTAATGAACGCAGCTCCATGAAACTTGGTACACGGATGCATCAGAACCTAACTGTGATGTTTGGCTCGTGAAAATTTTTTCCATTTCACCTTCATTCGTGAATTGTACGGCAATTCGGGCCAAAATTTGTTGTGACCAAGAAATATATTTAAACTACAGAACAGATTTGATCGAAAATTTGAATATACATTCTTAACCTTCCAACGGTGATGTTAAGCTCATGACAATTTTTTTTGATTTTATTTTCGTTCACAAGTTTTTTTTTTCATTTCATCTTCATTCGCTAGTTATAGTGCAAAACGGGCCGAAATTCGCAGTGACCAAGAAATCTCTCCTAAACTACTGAATATATTTGAATGAAATTTTGATATACAAACCTAACCTCCCATCGGTGATGTTTAGCTCGTGACAATTTTTTCGATTTTGCCTTCGTTCCCGAGTTACACGTTTATACGGAAAACCGACCGGCATTTCTGAGGCCGATTTTTAATTTGCATTGACAAAGAGCCGTGTACATATAGCCGAATAACTTGCAAACGAAGGCCAAATCGAAAAAAATAATCACGAGCTAAACAGGTTTTTAGAAATAATGCACATTCAAATTTTCGTTCAAATACGTATGTTCAGTAGTTTAGGAGAAATTTCTTGGTCATTTTGAACCCGTATTGCTGTATAACTCGCAAATAAAGGTGAAATGGAAAAGAACTAAAAAAAGTAAAATCGAAAAAACTACCACGAGCTAAACATCACCTTTCGGAGGTTAGGTTTGTATATTCAAAGTTTCGTTCAGATGTTCAGTAGTTTAGAAGGAATTTATTGGTCACTGCAAATTATGTCTCGGACAAATTTACGGCCCGTCTCGCGGCTGGTCTTCCCAAATTCAGTGAGCAAAGAATTTCTCCCAAAGTAATGAACGTAGCTTGATGAAACTTGGTACACGTATTCATTAGGACGTAACGGTGATGTATAACTAGTAAAATTTTTTGTAATTTCACCTTCATTCGTAAGTTTATATGGCGATACGTGACGAAATTCGCAGTGAGCAAGAAATTTATTCTAAACTACTATACAGATTTGAACGAAACTTTGAATACACAAACCTAACTTCCCAACGGCGATGTTTAGCTCGTGACAATTTTTTTTTAATTTTGCCTTCGTTAGCGAGTTATACGGCTTTACGGATACGGCCCTTGGTCAATTCAAGTTTAAAAATCGGCCTGAGAAATGCCGGTCGTTTCTTCGTTTATCTGTATAACGCGCGAACGAAGGCAAAATTGAAAAAAAATGTCAAGAGCCGTGTGGTTAAAGTTTGAGTACAAAGGTTGGCGCAGATAGGCGCGGGTTCGATACCAGCTCTCCGCGCGCAAGTTTCTGGTCAGAATCGGCAAGGAGGCCGGGCGGTTGGGCAGAGCAGCATCGTTATTATGATTGTAGCAGTGAGTTGCGAGTTCGAGACCTCAAAATGCTGGGAATATTCTGCGATGTTACGAAACGGCGACAGGCCTACGGCCCACAAAACGCTGAAACCGCTATTATTATTTTATTATTATTATGTTGGGAGGCTAGGTATTCATATACGGAGTTTCGTTCAAATCTGTTCAGTATTTTAGGAGAAACTTCTAGCTCACTGCGAATTTCGGCTCGTATCGCCATATAACTCACGAATGGAGGTACAATTTCAAAAAATTTCACGTGCTAAACATCACAGCTACGTCCTAATGAATACGTGTTCGGTGTAACGAATCGACACTTCAGCGAACTCGCCTGCGAGCTCGAATGCAAAAGTTCGCTGAAGTGTCGATTCGGTTGAATTTGGGTAGACCGGCAGCGAGTCCAGCCGTAAATTTGTCCGAGACGTGATCTGACGTCTCGGACAAATCACTGAATTTGGGGAGACCGGCTGCGAGTCCTGTCGTAAATCTGTCCGAGACGTGATATGCAGGTGTGCAGCAGTATTACAATGATTGAATTAGAATAGTATTTTGTATTTATGAAAAGTACTTTCTCAAATATTATTTATTTCCTACCGGAAATAAAACTGAATGATGCTGAATTTTTAGCATCAAAAGAAGAATGCCAAGTTAGATCTGACTTGAATAGATATCTTTTTAGCTTGAAAGCCATTTAAAGATTTATCAACACTGAATGGCAGTTGGTAACAATAAAACTCAAGTTCTGTTCAGGCTGTTGGCAACTTGGGAACATAAGCGAGTGCCGCGAAACACGAAATAATAAATAAATAGCCAAGTGCATTCTCAAGATTCTGTATGTTTAGAGCGAACTTCTAGTTTTCACAAATGAAAGGAAACTTTTATCAATAGTTTTGTGTAATTCTAACTGATATTTCATAAATGTAATGCCTTTGTTATTCTAAAGTACAATATGTGCGGAAATTATCAATATATTTTCGTCTTTTATTCATCAAAGATGTTACCGGCGTCAACCGGGCGTCAAGTCAACTGGGGATGAGGTGACTTCGGCCAAATTACACTAGTTTCTGCTTTCTGCTAATCAAATTCCTACAAAATAGGAATGAGGCGTTGCAGGCGATTGTAAATTTGTTAATATATTACCGAAATGTTCTTCTTTAAATATGTCATGTCTAAATTATGTAACTTTTTTTCTTTAATATATATTTTTAAATTAGCTCTTTAGCTGGGTCAGGGTGGCCGATGCCGCCCGATGTCACACCCGCACACCGTGATCACTCGGTCGGCAGCGGTACGATGGGGGGACTTTTGCCACACGTGTTAAAACACAGTAAAAACTAAAAACGTAGTTAAAATGATTTTGTGGCCAAATTCAACATTATGCCCAGCAGTGGCAAACCAGAGCTTTTTTGGAATCAGTTTTTTGATTTTGTGGCCAAATTCAACATTATGCCCAGCAGTGGCAAACCAGAGCTTTTTTGGAATCATTTTTAATTTCCTCAAAAACTCAAGATTTAAACCAATTACTTAAGTATTATAATGCTGGTATTTTTTTTACACCCATCTTTGTACCTCCATTTTCTACTGCACCACGCCCCATAGAACGGGGGGCGGCAGTGGTATAGTCAGATGGGGTAAGACAGGACTGAAATCACTAACAAGCCTGTAGCATCCCACTGTGCAGAGAGTGGATAAATATTGCAAGATCTTTGGTGACGCTTCAGAAGCCAAATTTTTGCCTTCAGAAGATCTTGCCGATACATTTAGATTGAAATTCTTGCATTTAATATATTTCTCAGTCTTTGGCCAACTATTTAGAAAAAAAGTAAGGTTGTTGACTAAAATAGTAGAACTATTTTAGCTTTCTAAAGTACGGCGCACGGCGCATTTTTTTACCAACGTAGTACGGCGCACCGCGCAGGTCGTTAAAATGACAAAATAAATTCCCGCGCACCTGGCACATCTTCCTGACCATGGGGTAAATGAGGAAATTGAAATGAGATGATTCTAAAAAAGCTGTGGTTTGCCACTATGCCCATGAGATCTGGACTCTTGAGCATTCTTAAAAAAACCAATGATGCTTGATAGAGGTGCGACCCTTGAACTTGCGTAAAGTGTGACCCTGTTTGTTAAAGTAATTTTTATCCAAAAAATGCAGATCCATACTGGCATAATGGGAAGCCCCAGTCTGATAGCAGAATAATGTAGGATACTAAATCTGACCCCTCCATAAATGAAAGAGTAGAGCAGTAGACTGTCCTAAATTTTTTACATGACGGCCGGCACATTGGGGATTGGTTGGTCAAAGTTGAACGAGGGACTTTGCCAATATTAGCAGCTTCTTATGCATAGTGACAAACCAGATTTTTTAGAATCAGTTCATTTTTAATTTCCTCATTTACCCTAGATTTAAACCAATTTCTTATGTAAGATACTGCTGGGATCCATGATACTTTACTGGTCTACTTATAGGACCCAAAAATGAACTTGAGGGAGGGTCTAAAAACTCTCTGCTTTGCCACTATGTTCTTATGGCTAACACTATATTCTATCAATTGCAATTTGCAATGTTCTCTTAAATCATTAAATGACTCCTCAGAATATATGGCACAGAATCTAATTTACATTTATAGCCGCGCCCATGGTCAGGAAGATGTGCCAGGTGTGAGGGAATCTAAATTGTCTTTTAATAAACCTGCGCGCTGTGCCGTACTATGCTGGTAAAAAAGATGTGCCATGCGCCGTACTCCAGCAAGGCTAAAATAGTTTAAATATGGACGCGACAATGCTATTAGTCTATCACACACTGTACACACAAACGTATATCCGCATTGTGTTGCGGTTGGATATGAAGATTCTTTCATAGATCACAATTCAAGCAAACATTAATCACAGAACTAGAAAAGGTGACATTGCTCAAGATGTGCCATCAATGCCTACTAATGATTGACTGGTTGTGGCAAGTAGGTACAAACCTGTATGTCAACGTCAGGACTACTTTGCCAACATTCCCCCGGAAGGTGAAATAGACACAATCAATACAAAATAACAATGCACGTAAATGGACTATACAAATTAAGTCAATATGGCATAATTACAGAGCATTATTAGACTATGTGATACAAAATATAAATCTATATTTGAAAGGTGAGTCAATGGTCTGTCGTTTATTTTTGCCTCATTTGAGCAATTATGGTTTCCAAATCTGGGTGCATTAAGTTATGTCATGTATGCTTTGAATGTGCAAAAAATTATAACTATAATATGAAAGTTGTTACGTAGATTATCATAGCACAAATCGCAATAGAGTATCAAGATTGCAGTTCTGCCTCCACCCTTCATTGAATTATCAATTATCCTGCCTTTTTTCTAAAATTCGACAATCTCTCTTCCAGCAAAGTTTGCAAAATTCATTAGCTGCATAGAATACTCTCTGCAGTGGTGTTCGATTTCCGGTTGACATGACAGCTGTTTGGTTGTTTGACGCTAATTTCGTAAAGGTTGCTTCAGATAAATTAATCATTGCCATTCCCATATTTCATACTCAATGTAATGTAGCTAACGATATTGAATGGCATTATTCATACAAACTTGTACCTATTAAACTTTTACATTTAAGATCTGATGAACGCTGCAAGTGTCCCTAACAATATGAGGATGTATATAAAAACATTAATGATCTAGAAGCGGACTAAAAAAACATTTCAACATCGCTATAATTAAATAAAGATCATTACCATCAACCGGGGCTACTCGGGACGGGCGGGTAACTCGGGACAGTCCTCCAAGACAGCGTAAAACTGTTTTAGTATCAAAACTAATTGGAATATTGAAAAACTAAATATAGTGGCATAAACTTCAACATTTTTCTTATCTATGTAGTATAAAGGAAGTTCAAAAATACTACATTTACTAGCTTTAAAAAATTCCTGAAGAAATGGTGAAAAACTATATCTTGAAAAGTTACTGCTGCTAAGGTCTGTAGTAAAAAAAATATTTGCCGTATTAAAAAATTTTGCTTAGAGAAAAGTGGCAGACAAGTTTCAGCATGAAAACTTTATTTGCAGAATTTACATACCTCAATAAAAAAAATGGCAGCCATTTCTGCATGGCAGGGCTACTCAGGACACCCCCCCCCCTGGGGCTATTTAGGACACCCCTCAAAAACACATTTACAGTAGGACCTCAGTTAGCAAAGGCTCCAGTTAAGAAAAAAATTGATTAAAAACAAAGAATATTGATTACATTTACCTTGATCAGCAAAAAAAAATTCACTTATCAAAATATTAGTGCATCGTCGGTCATCACAAAATTGTGCATAGAATGTCATATATAGAATTGTGCACCAGGCATCATAGAATGAAAAGTAATTGACCTAAACTATGATTTATTTCTCCTAAACATATGATGGTTGTCACTAAAACATTCCTTTCTGCTTCAGGTATGTTTTTCACAATCTTTTTTTATTGTAAATTCACTTAACCCAATTAAAATAGTGTGAAATTACAAGCCGTCCTGTAAGCTTACAGATACAGAAAAAATGCTATAAGGCTTGCTTGATATGAAGCTTGCAGTGGACAAGGTAGTTGAAATTCTCAATGGCCTGTTCATGGATACGGTAATATCGCATCAATAATACGGTAATTAATGTATATGGTAATATCATATCAATAAAGAAAAAACAAGTAAAAATCACAGAAAATCTCATTCATTCTACCTCTACATCATCTACAATGAAAGAGGAGGACTTCAGAGTACTGTTAGTAATGGATGAGTACACTCTGCAATCTGCATGTTTCAAATGTTTTAAAATTAAGATTTATTCCAAGTGTCCTGAGTAGCCCTGTTCGACAGGGCTACTTGGGACACTCTTTTTTTACTTCTGGCACCTTACAAATAGCATATGGAATTTTTTTGGAGAAGCCATGCAATAGCCCTTGCAAAGAGCTTTGAAATGAGCCTAAACTTGTTTATGAAATGTTTCATGGTAAGAAGTTATGAATGAAAAACGTTTGAAATCGTCCCGAGTAGCCCCGGTTGACGGTATATTACAATATATAATTTATTACAATATTTTATTATAACCTATAATATTATGAAATTGGCTAATTTTTATGTACAACTTATGAAATTTGACTTATTATAATCATTCAATATTCATTCTAAATAACACATTACCTAAATACTGGAATCTATACACTGGATGACTGAAATTTCTGTACTGAAACTACAAAGATCATTAGTTCTCATTAAACATGGTGACTATTGGAAATTAACAGGGAGTTGATTATGTTATGACTGAATGTTTAATAGGTATAAACTTTAAATAAAAAGACAAATGAAAATGAATGCTGATTGATTGCTTGATATACCTAGCCACACGTGCTAGCTTTAAACTACAATATATTTTTATTATAAGTGTTGAAAAGTACCGTACCGTATGTTTGTTAATGTGTTTTGATTAAGAACTTGTAAATTGAGATGAAACTGGCAATGGACATTTTTGATGTCTAGCGTTTAGTACTTCCGGTCATCATTCCATGATATTTGAACCATTTTTGTCTATAATGAAAAATCCAATAAGTTGTCCTCATGTGTATTTATACTTTCAGGTAACCACTCATTATTATAAAATATATAAATTTTACTCACAGATAGGTTAGACAAAAACTCATATAATGGGTGAGAACGAACCTCAGTTCCTGCCTGTATTTACTGGCACTTACGGGGAACCCTTCGCATTCTCAATGTACGACTGCCCAGAAAAGCCTAGAATCAAGGCCCTCATTGAGGTAAGTTACACTTTCATAGCTCATGCAATTTTTTCTCTCCTGTTATATGTTTGTTTTGAATATATCTTGAAATTGCAAAAATTCTACAAGTTATGATGATTATTTGTAATCATCTTACTGGTTATTGAATTTGTTCCATTAGGTACAGACAAATGAGGTCTCAAAGTGTCTGAAAATATTGTGAATATTTAGAAGTTGAACAGTTCAGACAGTTGAAAACAGTTGAGGCTGTTGAAATTGACCAGATACCTAGCTTGAAAGTTCTTACCAACCAGTGAAAATTTACAGACACGGCAGCTTCTAATTTGGATTACCAGAAGCTGGGGTGACTCTAAATTTTGTTAGGGCAGAGGAATCCATGAAATATCTTGGATTGTCTTAATAATTGTATCATATTGGAGAAAGGGCATAGGATCTGTATGACTGAAAGGCTAACTTTATTCTGCTGTCATAAGTAAATAGAAAGCAGTGTCTCACATGTACATTACTTGGGGTAGAAAGAATCGGTTAATACACAGCCATTCCAAAGCATTAATGAGCAAACCATATTCCAATTTAGTCACCCAACCATATGTGCTTTCCTAATGAACATATTTTAACAATGCCTCATTGAAAGAATTAATACCCATGCCATGCTGAAAATATGCCAAATGAAGCTAATCAAGCTATAATTTGGATATCACTCAATGACTCATCAGGTTTTATTGTGATTTCTATTAAATAATAGTTAAACAATGTAACTGTTGAAACATTCATATAATTACTGACTAAGGCTCTTTTATGTTGTGATTATTCAAGTTGATAATAACTAAACCTAAATTATCACCATGTATAATTTTTAACTGCTCTTGCTTGAATCTTGTTCCAGGGACATGGTGGTGTAATGATGCCTTCACCTTATGGTCCTCACACCATTCATCTTGGTATCCCAGACAGAATTACCATCAGCCAAAGACCAACCTTTTCCTCCCGTTATATAGAGGACTGTGTTGCGATTGATGACTTTTTGAATCTAAAGGATTACAGGCTAGTAAATATATAAATTTAAAAAAATATGGAGCTTTTCCTTGAGCCATCAAGGTAACAACTTTTTTCAATAAATAAATAAATGGTTAGTGGCTTGAGTTGCAGCCATGTGACATGTAAGCTTTGAAATATGTTCAGCCAAAGACCAACTTTTTGCTCCAATTATGTGGATGATTGTGTTGCGATTGATTCAGGAATCAAGAGTTCTTGAATGTTCAGGACTTTTTGAATGTTTAGAACTTCATGAATGTTCAGGACTTCTTGATTGTTCAGGACTTTTTGAATGTTTGGGACTTCTTGAATGTTTGGGACTTCTTGAATGTTCAGGACTTCTTGAATGTTCAGGACTTCTTGAATGTTCAGGACTTCTTGAATGTTCAGGACTTCTTGAATGTTCAGGACTTCTTGAATTGCTTTCTTGTACAACTTGATTGTTGATTGTTGAAAAATGATAAAAATTCAGTTTGAATTCTATGATTTCCAGAATTGATCAAGGCCCTCCATATGATGCACAGAAAATGCTGCGAGTGATGCTAGGGGAGATGACATGGGAGGAAGTAATTCCTATTCAATGGTAAGTGAAATAAATTGTCATGTAGGTATTTATATATATTCAAGTATATATATATATAAGAATTTCGAACAATTACCGGACAAAATTGGTAACATTAGCGGACAGGGGGTACAAAACCGGACAAAATCAAGTCTGGTAATTAACTCTGCAATTAGTTTTTACTTAAATATCGGACACGAAAATAAATGAACTACATTACCAGACACCAAAAAAAGCCAACCTCGTTAGGTTAGGGTTAGAGTTAGGGTTAGGTGTGTCTAAAACCCTTCTTTAGGTTGCTAGAGACCGTTTTACTGAGGTTAGGTCCAGCCAGGTCAAGTTTTTTTCTATATATTTTTTGCAATTTAGAAAAAAAAAAAAATAATTAAAGTCCGGTAAAGTGGATTTATGACTTTATATATGTATATATATATATGCAAATTTGATTTAATATCAGAGCATGCTTTTTATTGATAATCTTCTTATTCCTTTTGTCAATGAGTTGAACAAAATTTCTTGCTGGCTCCAGCAATAAATTTTGTTTTACTTGTTGATAAACCAAATAAGAAGATGGTTAAAAAAAACATGTTCTGGTCTTCAATCAAACTTGCATATAAGAAAGGCTCCTGCCAAATTAGGCAAATTACACCACTGCCTTTAATCAATAGTCCATTGATTTATTAGTTTAGATGGCAGAATAAGCTTGTATAAACACGGATGTATAATGGTCAGAGAATCCATTGATTCAAATTTTCAGGGTTGAAAATTTTTTCAAATGTCAGTTGATCAAAATGCAGGTTCTAGGTAGTAATTTTAATTTAGTAGCAACGTTTTGAATGTGAAAACATCCATTCCAAGTTTTAGGAAGCATTAAATTCTGCAATTTTAGTGGAAATAAGTACATGATACATGTAAATATAATATACGGTTAAACAAAAATCTGGAACTGTGAAAATAACTCAAACAATCTCAAAGTTCAAAAAATCTGGTTGAGATAGATAGCTGGAGTCCAATCTATAGAGTTCATCTGATGTAAAAAGTGTAACTCGAATCTTTTGTTGCAATGGTATGCATTCAACTGACTAGAGAATTGAAATTTGTCCGTGACTGCTAGGGAAGTTGTGTGTGGGATAAATCGGAGTTAATATCTAAAGTGATTAATCATCACACAATTACCACACCAAGTTGACTCTTTTTTCTGCTGCTATTATAAATAATAACATAACTAAATTATTCAATTCATTGTACTTCTTGGCAGAAAATGGCTTAAAAATTTGAACAATCACTCACTTTTGAATATATGAGAAAAGGGATCTTAAAATAAATAATAAAATAAAAATAATCTTACATTCAAACTATTATGAGAGCTTTATTATTATGTTGAAATTCTGTTATCCATTTTCCGGACAGTCAAATGGCAAGTTTTCTATTCTATTCTTTTATCTGTTATTTTTTTTCCAAATCCAGCATGCTTATATTCATCCAAATTAATGTTAAATAATTATTTTCAGTTGCATTCCACCACCACCACCACGACCTGATCGGTCGTCCTCGTCCTCCTCATCTTCTGATGACGAGAGCAGCTCTGTGAATAACTCAAAGCAAGTAAAAGTAGTATTCAGGTGAGACAATTTCGTTTAGCAGAGCACAGTTAAAGAGGAAATTAACCAATTTCAAATTTTTAACTGGAGGATTTTTTTGATTATCCGATTTCAAGTGTTAATTTGAGCAAGCTTCACGTTTATAAAAATGCATCCAATTTTTATCATTTTTTCATACACAAATTCTCTAATCTTATTTAATTTGAATTTTAAATCTAAAAAATAACTCAACTTGGACTGAAATCAATTATGAAACATATCAAGTGAGAAATTGATTGGCTTAAGTGTTTTTGTGTCTCAAACAAGGTAAAATGTGTCAAAAATATCGAAATTGAAATTTTCGGTATCATCACTATCATGCAATATGGAGCGATGTTGTTTAATATAAAAAATAGTTAGTAGTCAAAATAAATGAAGTTCTCTAATCCATCCATATAACTGATCTGCATCGACAATACTGGTTCCCTTGTAAAAAATGGTGATTGCCTTGAGAGTTGCTTTAATTTCATATTAGTTTTCCTTCATAATCACCTCTCCATATTCTTTAATATGAAGGCATCATTTTTGTTCCTAGCAAGCGTCGCGACTATTCTAATGAAGACCGCGAGAATATCGTCAAGTTTATTCTGCACAACGATCTTGCTGAGGCGGTGCATGGTCGCAAGATGTGGGAGAATATGGCTGCTGCGAAGGTTTGTATTTTGAATTCTAAGAAATGTTTATGAATAAAACTCAATTATTTTTGTTTGCATTTGCACTGCTGTTATGTATTGTGGATCTATTTTTCCATACGCAGATACAATGATAATTAAAATTCTTTAAATAGCCTCAATACGTTATTCAAATAAACTCGCAGCAGCATCTATGTATACGGGGTGGTAGAGCTTAAAATAAGGCATGGCCTGGAACTGCTACGTCGGAAACAGAAACTAAAGAATTGATGTCACTTATTTGCTTAAATCGCAAATTAACTAAAAATTTAAAAGCAAAGAATGGTCCACATAATTTCATATCTTAATATAGAAAACGGATAGTGATACTACTAAAGATACTAAGGAGAGTGTATGCACTTGAAGGTTGCTAATGTTGGCCTCGACAGCTAAAAATTTAAAAGCAAAGAATGGTCCACAAAATTTCATGTCTTAATAGAAAACGGATAATGATACTTCTAAAGATACTAAGGATAGTGTATGCACTTCAAGGTCTCTAATGTTGGTCTCGTGCTCCAGGTATGCAGAGGAAGAAGAACGTGGCACAGCCTGAAGGAACATTTCAAGAAGAAAATCATACCCGTTTACTTGGAGAACATGAAGATCACATGGGATGACAAGATCAAGCTTGCTTCCAGGTGATTCGCGTATTTTTAATTTAGATTCCATTTATTGAACGAGTTAGGATGTGGATATGGTAGTAAGTAATTTGACGTTCATCAAGAGTAACGTTCAACATTGATTAATACACATATTTAGTTGAGTAACATATATTTAATCGACATGAGATTTATATACCACTTGGTTGCATGCAAAGGTTTTTTTTAGCTTATATGGGCATTCACTAACAAAGTTTCTGGTATTTTTAATTCATGAAAGTCTATTATTATGTTTTGTGTATTCCTGTGTGCATAAAAGATGTTGAACTTGAATTTTTGCTTCTTTGATTTGATGATGATAAATATTTAATTTTCATCCTATAATATCGCTAAGGAACTCGACCATGTTCCAGTTTTGTATAAAACTTGTTTAAGGCCAAGTGCTTGGTGGACAGCTTAAGTATGAATGCACATCAAAAAATTCTTCACTGATTCTTGGTATCCTTTGTATTTGTTTCGGACGTAGCAGTCCCAGGCCACGATGGATCGCCGCCTCTAATAATCGCGCTTCCTCCCTCATTTGGGCCAGCTGATGCACGATGCTGTTGCTTGTTTTTTTTTCTTGTGTCATGGACTTCACACACTAGATAGAACGTTCGCGAAAATTAAAATAGAACACCATTCATGAACAATGAGATTCACATTACAATTTCCAGAACGTCTCATCTAGGACATGAAATTCTAGAAATGGTAACTTTACAGACTGCGTGTTCTGAGAACAGTTATTATTAATGTTCATCAGAAAGTGTAATAACAAAAAACTTTGTAGTGATTTCTTGTTTAACTTTACAGGTTTTCTGGCGTTAAGCAACGTTTTTTGCAACTGAAATCTGTAGCTGACCAAAACGCAAACCCAAATACCGCCCAAAGAGATGAAGTTTCCGTGCGTCCTAAAATCCCGTCTTCCGTTTGCAATGCCGGCTCACCTGCTTCTATATCTCTCAAGAGCCAAACTGATGAATCTCCTTCAAAGCGAGCAATGCTCTCTCACTCGATAGCTCCGTCAGTTTCTGAAGAGCCTTGTTCGTCTGAAGCTCGAGCTAGTGGCTCGAACTCTGCTCCCGATGTGCCGATCTCAACGAACGCAATCCCCTCGTCTTCCCTTATGTCGGAATCTTTGCAAGAACCAGTATCATTCACTCGGGATAGAAGCATAACTGCCGAGACTGAAACGTCACCTGTTTTGAATACGAGCCCGGAAAGGCTAAATCCCAGTCCTTCCCTGCAAAAATCAGTATCATCCACTCGGGATAGAAGCATAACTATCGAGACTGAAAGGTCACAAGGTTTGAATACAAGCCCGGAAAGGTTAAATCCCAGACCTTCCCTTTTAGAACAAATTCCAAGTTCTGAAGGTATTGAATCTGAGACCCACGACTTCAATTCCTCCACGAAAGATGGTCCATGTAATGACACTTACGAACAAGGGACAATTGACCCTAATCGTCATTTGATTGTAGATGCATCGCAAAATGTAAATTCCCAAGAAATTCCTCCTGAGCTGGATTGCACATTTATGTCTTCTTCTTCCAGCGATTTGAATGATTCAGAATCCATGCTCATTCACCATCCAGAATCAGGTCATTCTCGTACTGAAGAACTAATTACTTCTGCTACTAGAGCAGTTGATAGCAAAGTGTGCAGTAGTGCGGATAAGGAAACCCATTCAGCATGTGAAACTATTTCAGCTGCTTCGAATGATTATGTCACGACTGATTGTGGTCCGTCTGAGTCTGTCACGGCTAATTCAGCTGAATTACCAGCTAATCCCTTGCGGGAATTTTCTGATACTCCTTCGCCTCCGCCGCTGAGGGCACCGTCTGCATCACCGGACAACGAATCATTTGCAGTGCAAGAAGAAGATCTCAGCAACTGTAGTGACTATATTGTAAACGAATCTTTTCATGAGGAATGTAGTGAGGAAAATGCTGCAGAACTCTTTCCTGAAGTTCCGTCACGCAAAATGCCTTATTCTGATGTCCAGGAATCAGAGTTGCCACTTGAATCAGCGTCGACTATCGCGGCTCGTGCTATGCCTTATTATTTGAATGCTGCTTCTCCTTTAACCCATTCTGTCGCGGATGCTTCTGCTACGGCTGATCCTGCTTCCGCTGATCCTGCTACCGCTGATTCTTCTACAGCCAATTCTGTAACGGTTGCGTCTGTTGATTATTCTGCTGCATGTTCTCCAAAAAATGATATTTCTAACCTCAAAAGATCTCAGGGAGCAGTTTCTTGTATTAATTGTGCCGAAAGGCCTGCGTTTACCAATAGGGAATGCCTTGCTATGATCGACGCTTCAACTAATACTCAAATTGAATGGCCCTGTGAAAATTTTCAGCGAGACCACACGACCTCAGTGCAGATAGTAGACCGCGTTCCCATTGTTGAAGAGCCCGCGCCCATACATAATGCTATAATCCCTTCAGTAGAATTAGCAGGTGGCTATATGAATGCAGTGCAAGAAGAAGAGGAAGACGAAATCGGCACTGATAGCGAAAGTATGGGAAACGAGTCTTGGGACGAATTTGTTGAGAAACATGCTGAAGAACTTTTCGATGAAATTCCTTCTCGCAGACCACCTGCTGCTGAGAGCCAGGAATCTAGTATTATTTGTCCACCTTCGCTACAGTGCACACCGTACCCTGACTCGCAGTTTTCCGAGCAATTACCGCATGAATTTGCGGATCGAAATATCGGTGAAGAAGACCTCCACCCACTTGAGAGCCCAAAAAGTAATGACGCGGAAGCTTCAACCCGTAACACAGATGCTTTAAATTCATCAATTGTAATGCACAACGAAGAGCATAACAAAAACAGTGACGTTTCAAGTGAAGATCATGGCAAGAATCCTGTTGATTCAGGTGAACCGGAAGCCACTCGTACGTCTTCTTATTCTCCAGATGTCGGAGATAACGACCTCTCTGATGCTCAGAATCCTCATTCTAATATAATTTCTGAAATAGTTCAGTCAGAGAATCGTAATTCATCAGAGACTCCTAGTTATCCTATAAATACTGAAAGTCAGAATGTTTCGCTCTCCTCGCCATCAATTTTGTCTTCAGAACACAACGCACAGGGAGATTTAGATCAACCAAATTCCAGAAGTTCTAATTCAAACATTTTAGGTGCAGTCTCCCCATATCGGGTGGGAATTCCATCTGTGTCATTTTGTGAAACGCCTGCTGAAACAAGTTCAAGCTCTTCATCTCCCGCTGTATCATTCACGAAGAAAATTTGCAGGAGCTGGACTAACGAGTGTTCTAATAATCATCTCGGTTCTGGATCTTCATCAGCCACCAGCACAGTCGATGAATTTCCTTCATGCAGCGCTACCACCCAAGCTGTCCCGCAATTTCTACCGGCAAGTCATGCAATTCCCAGCACTTCAAGGGCTGCGGACGATTCTGATTCCTCACTTGAAGAATTGAGCCAAACCGATTCTTCCGTCAAACTCAGTGTTGTTGCTGATACAACTTCTGGTTGGTGAATTAATTCACGTGCGAAATATTTTAATTGTTTTATTTAAAACTCTGTTCATTTTACTAATGTTATTAATTCATGAAATAGACAAAAGTAAATTAAAGTTTTCCCTGATTCGACGAGACATTTAGCTCGTTTTTAATTGCGTGTATAAATAAATTATATTTCTCTTTGATAATGCACTGAATACTTATGAAAAAATTAGCATTTAGTTTAGAAGGCCTTGGAATATGTTTTCGTTAAGCTTCATTTGCTATAGCCTGGAAAATTTGTCGAGTTAGCGGTTTATTCACTTGAGAAATTAAGTTTATTTGTTTGTACCAATTCATCTATTCTTACAGGTTGAAGACAATTCTAGTATTAATTGAATCAAAGAATAACCTTAATTTTTTCTTCTAGCTTCAACCTGGAAGCCGTCAAGTGAGAGCGGTTCTTCAGCATCCATCTCCTCAGTGCCGCGAGTCAAGAGGCGAAAAAGATGGAGAAAATTCACCAAACAAGAGGATATGCTAATCCTTAAGTTTATTCTTGAAACAGGACGACACAGAGAGGTACGTATTTCCGCTTAAATAATTTGCTCATCTTCAATTTCTTCATTGGAACGAGACGACATGAAGAGGGATGGATTTCTCATTCACTAATATGCGCATTCAAAGAAAGGTTCATTTTTCTTCTTATGGAGAATCTAATTAAAAATTTTTCTTGTGCTTCGTATTTAGCCGCTTATTAGGTTATCACTTATATTTTAAATCTTCTTCCGTAGGTTATTATAAATCATTAAAGTAATTCGTTTAAGTAAAAAATAGACATCTTGAACAACTTTTGCTTACGACATATTGAACAACTTTTGCTTACAACATCTTGAACAACTTTTGCTTATGACATCTTGAACAACTTTTGTTTACGACATCATGAACAACTTTTGCTTATGACATTTTTAACAACTTCTGCTTATGACATCATGAACAACTTTTGCTTATGACATTTTTAACAACTTCTGCTTATGACATCTTGAACAACTTTTGCTCACGACATCTTGAACAACTTGTGTTAACAACGTCTTGAACAACTTTTGTTTACGACGTCTTGAACGACTTTTGTTTACGACGTCTTGAACAATTTTTGTTTACGACGTCTTGAACAACTTTTGTTTACGACGTCTTGAACGACTTTTGTTTACGACGTCTTGAACAATTTTTGTTTACGACGTCTTGAACAACTTTTGTTTACGACGTCTTGAACAATTTTTGTTTACGACGTCTTGAACAATTTTTGTTTACGACGTCTTGAAAAATTTTTGTTTACGACGTCTTGAACAACTTTTGTTTACGACATCATGAACAACTTTTGCTTTTGACACATTGAGCAACTTTTGTTTACGACGTCTTGAAGAACTTTCGTTTACAACATCTTGAGCAACTTGTGCTTACGACAGGTTGGGGCGAAGAACATGTGGATGCACATGGTGAGTGAGGAGAGGGGCCTGCGTCACCGGTCGTGGCACAGCGTCAAGGAGCGCTACAGGAAAATCATCATCAACAACATTGAAGATTACGACATTGAGCCCGACGAACGTGCCAGGCTTGAACGTGAGTAAATCAAACTTTTTGCCTCAGTTGTTGTTGTAATTGCCCATCCTGGTAGTGGCGACTAGGGAAGAGGGGGGTGATAGGTCAGTTTTTCCGGACACTTGTTGCTACTGGTAGTTCTACTACCATCACTGGCTCGCTACGATATCACTGCCTCAGCGGCATTATGGTGATGGTATCATGACTTAACATCTTGTTAACGAATTTAACATGTCGTAATTAACTTCTTATGACAATCGTTAACGTTATTACATATAAATATTTATGTTTTGATTTTACCTCCTTGATCCGCGAAAATTTTTAAATTTGCGCGGAAGAAAGATAAAAATTGTTAAATTATTTTCAATTTGCTACAGGAGTTGATTTAGCCTCAGTTTGGCAACCACTGCCTTGGAAAATCAATCGCGATTAGCAGGAACTCTTGAGCTAATAAGTCCTCTCCTTAGTTAGCTGTGCTTCTTTACCTGCATTAACACCAAGTGACAGAGTGTAATAAGTTGGTGTTTTCTTATTCAACTTTTAACTGTTATGTAAGGTCAAAAAATACACTTATACGGCTACAGTACTTAGACCATAATAACTTTCTGTGTTTTTTATTCTAACTCTTGTTTCAAGTGTTTTTTTATTTCACATAGCTAATAAACTATTCTAGCTATCCGCGCAGTTTGATCAACAATTTTAGTAAATTATTGTCAATAAAGTGAATCGATTTCCCTAAACTTTGAACATTTTTTGTAAGTGTACATTTTTTCTACCATAGCGGCCAAGCCACGCACGAGGAAGCACAGCCGTAACCGTGGCCCTTCCCAGTCAAGACGAAACCGAGAATTTAATCCGCCTGAAAATCCTCATTTGCAATCTACAAGAATTGACAGCAGTCAATCTTGGCCTACAAGAAAATCGAGTTTCTTCTCCAAAATCGAGAGTGCCGGAGCCATGGATGATCGTCGTCCTTTAGTGGTCAGTGACAGCAGCAGCAGCCATGAAAATGATGCGGATTTCCCCCGAAACTCCGCCGCTACGGCGCGCGAAAAAGAGCCCTTGAATATGGACTCCGTAAACGATGGAACAATGAGCGCCCTCCAACGGTCGAATATTCCAAAAATTGGAGCAAAACAACCAGGAGCTGCAAAAGTTTCAGCACCTCCGCAAAAAACGCGTAAACGCGCGCTATTTTCTTCGTCGCCTTCAATACTAACCCCGAGTGGTCAGCCTGAAGAAACGCAAAGTGGATTCATTCCGCGTCTGAGGAATTGTCAATCCTCAATTTCTGAACCTGCTACGCCAAACGTACGGAGAGGAACGCCACTGCTCAAAAGAAAGTCTTTGAAGAAGAAAAAGCTATCCTAGAAAAAACTGGAATATCGAAACTGGACAACTTTTCAAAAGTGGACAAAACTGGAAAACTGGAATATAGGTTACTTTTAATGGAAACGTTCTGTGAAAATACAATAATAATTTAATTAGGAATGGATTTTCTTTCTCTAAATGCCTTTCACCCTTTCATTTTCTAAAAATATTCACTTCGGTTCTGGAGAAGACACTCGAGTGTTATTCAATTGTGTGCTGTCCAAAATATTTTTTGTTAATAATTTTGTTTTGGACTGAAATCTTTATTTTTTTTAGAAAAACAATGGCCATATTCAGGCACGTGTTACCCGGATTTAAATTCAAGTGTCAAGTTTTCCTGTAGTTCCGACTAGTGTTATTTGCTAAGGTTTTGTTGTTCATGCTGCGGAAATTTTATACTGCTTTACTTTTCATTTTATTGCAATGTGCCTGATTAGTCAGTTTGAAGTTATAAATGGAAATAAAGTTATTAACTAGTTTAATGGATTTTATTTGTCCTTCGCAGGAAGAATGTATTCTCATACATGTCTGGTCATTCGCGTTTAGACGCATTTGATCACATTTGCAGTTCTGGGTACAAATAATTAAAGAATTTTGGTAACAATCGAGGCTTTATTTACCATTAATAAATGTGATAATTAACAAACCAATCAAATTACCATCAGAATCAACAACCGCAGAAGAAATATATGCGAATATAAATAACTTAGTCTATGAATACTCGATGGTGAACTGAATGCTTAGCTTACAGCGTGCGTTGACGTATGTAAATCAACATACCAAAGCAATTCACATCGGACGGGCGGCGGCTGTCCAGTCCAAATCTGGCATATACGATACAAAACAGGTCCATAGATAGTAGGTTGAAAACGAAAAAAATATTTGTAATGGTGTAGCTTTTCTTTCAGAATACTCTTAACATAGGTTGCATGCAGCCAACAAGTGGCTTAAATTTTAACTTGTGTATGCTTTTATAAGCAGGGTTGCACAATATCACTGTCACAGTGAGTTATATTAACATCCCAATGCACCAATTTCTATTTCATTCAGTTTGCATTGTTGTATTTAAAGCTCAACAGATGAAACCAAGATTTAACGTCACAGCAGCTGGTCGAACAAGCCGGCAACAAAGGCTCAAGGGAGATGCAAAATCAGTAAATTAAATGACTTCAATTTTATCTGGTTCGAATAATAGCAACTTTTTAGGCCTGCCTTATTTGAAGTAGAATAGAAGAAAACAATTATGGCATATTCAATGAACGCGTTTTCGCAAGCAGATGCAGTGCAAGTTAGTAACGCTGCAGTTGCTTCTGTGACTCATTTCAAAAAGATTACTACATCTGGATAATTACTTTGCTTGGACTCCACCATACCTGCAAACAATGTTTTATGCGGGAAATATAGCTTAGAATCTATTAAACTCCGAGTCTAAAAACACATTCTATTCAATCTTCAATTCTGTCGCAAAACAATCATTCACTTCGATGGCTATCAAGCACGAAAGTTAAAATTCCTTAAAATATTTAGGAGTGTAAAATCTAATCTTATTTATTCGTCAAGGATGATATAATCAAACCTAATCTAATCAAGGTAAGGACCACGAATGCAAGAATTAACAGTAGGACAATCATTAGCAGCAACTGAAACTTAACGTACAAGAAATTTTACCAACAGGAATCGTCGAAGAAGATTATGACACACAACGAACTCAAATAAAATGTAGTCACGTAAAAATCACCTATTACGATAAACTTGTTTCATTATCTAGGAATTCACATCGCCGTGTAAAAATTAGATGCTCCTTTTTTGCCCGGTTACGTCAATATGGACGACTGGAGGAAAATCACACCAGTAAATTGATGGCAACTTAAAAGAGAATGAAATTAGTAAGAATTCTTAGCAGTTATGGGCGCAACTTGTAGAGCAGTTCAGATGAAAAATAATTATTAAGTTTTGATTGAGTACTGTTATGCTGATACTCCTTGCTTAGATTTCTTTAGAAACATAAACATAAATAAATAGAAAACATTTTCTTTAGCTTTGAGTTCTTTTTTGTAATGGTACAACGATACTCAAAAACCGCAAAAGTACTATGAATATAAACTCAAATCTATGACTAAATTTGTAAACTAATATTGTATCGTCAACCTCGCTACGATAAATATGATTAAATTTGTAACCCAAGTAAATGTGAAAGAATGCAGAAGTTATCTAATTCGTTGACAGTCTTCGTTCACGAAAATGAAGCCACTCCGAGTAACCGAACAGGAATAACAAAATTATTATCAACTCTTCACTTTAAAAAAATGAATGCAGATAGTTGGTGAATAGCCTAATAATGAATGACTAATATCAAGGCTGGGCGATATAATCCCGAAATTAGTGTATAACAAGCCAGTCAAAAATTAGAAAATAATTAAATTGTGAAGAAGCTTATGTAAAGATTTACTATTAGGTGATTAAAGCGAATAATTCGAGCAAATAGTAAATTATTCCCACCAAGCACATGACGTTAAAATAACGTTGATTGTTTTTAATTTGTTGAAAATTGTTTCAATCAAATCAATTTTTAATCAACGTTGTTTCAAGGTCATTCGCCTATACAGGGTTGGCAGTTCGTTAACAGTCTTAACTTTAGAATTTGGCTAAGCTAAACGAATTCATAGAAAACGTCAACAAAGTTACATGCTATGTATCAAACTTATTGGAAAAATTCGAAGCAACAGATTATCGTCAATATGTACAGTAAGGATGAAATGTATCATCCGGCTCTAGAAGTTCAACTTCCTATTACAAAAATGTATCCTATTCTTTTCAAGAAGCGTTGACAAAATGACATCAAAATATCAATTTAAAATGCATTTTCTGGGTGCCCTAAATACTCTTATCTACAAGGAGAAAAGAGGAAACAAAAAATTTCCGCGAATAAAAAGAGAGCTGCCGCAATAAAAGCCGAAGCGTCTTAAATTTTGTTCAAAATTATGCGGTTCACGTACAATATCCGAACAATGGAACGCACAACAAATAACAATCTATTATCTGACAAAAAATATTGTCTGGGCAAAAAATGTATTTACTATTTTTGCAAAAGTATCTTCAGTCATAAAAAAAAGGACGAAGCAAAGTAAATATTATGAAGATTAGAAGATTGACTATTGCTATGTTTTTTTTATTCAAGACGATACCTGGAGATGGAACAAAATTACATTTTTTCTTATATGAACATGTTAGTGAATTTCTCGTAGTTCCGAAAGATGATAGATATGATTCTAGTTAAAATTTCAAATAATTCGTGGAACAGGAAGCGTTTTCATGCATACTGAATAACAAGAAAACACAGCGTCAAACTCTAGCTTTTCAAGACAATAAGTGGATAGTCGAACCCATGGTTGAAGGTTCATTCCCAGGAAACGGTATGATCCGTTTCCGGAATTTTAATGACCATTTTTATCATTTTATTATTTTCTCAAAAGTTTCAAGCATAGAAGCTCATTTTTGCGGATGTAGTTCGTTGCTCGTCTGTGACGTCACTGATCTCAGTGACGTCACGGGCATTAACCAATCGCATAAATGCGATCAAACCAGTCAACCAATCCGTCATGGGAATGACGGGTTTGTTTACGTTTCTCGATCTCAGTGACGTAACAAGAAAGCTGAACTGAAAGACGGAAATTCTCGTGGGTCAACCTTGTATAATTCAACCATAGTCGAACCAGTCTACCATACAAGAATAGAATAAAACATTTGAAGCAAGAATCTATCAAGTGAAAGAGAAATAGCCTGGCAGCACAGTTAGTGCAAAGGACGGTCACATGACAATGAGAATAAGATAGAAGATAACTATGAATAAATAAGCAACAGACGATGGTCGAAGACTGCAGGATAATTGTCTGTTAACAGGTTCAGTTCGCAACTTAATTTTCAACGTCCCCCGAGCCGTTGTTTATTTCTAAGCTAAATTATTTCGCACGCGCTGCTACTGACATTAGGACTATTGGAAGCATAAAAGGTAAATGGGCTTTAATGTTTTACAGGATGGGGCGTTGAAAGCGCAATCAAAGTGTTCTCGGGAAGAGTCTACGTAGCTGCTATATTTTCACGAGTTGTTTTTACAGGTTTCATATCAAGCTGATGCTACAAGACATCGTACAACTATTGAACAATTTACATGCAAGATCCTCGCATGAAATGCACAATATATAAATCACCCAGTATGATAACTATTTCCATTAGAAAACTTAACGGCGCTCTGATCAAGCTTTCATAAATGTCCAATGTTACAAAACACATTAATTATTTACGCACGAATGTTTCCATTCAAATATACACATCATTGTAGTTTTGTTAGATTAGGAACACTCCGATGTCAATAATTATTTTTCTTAACGTAGTGAAGTTTAAAGCCGGGTAGAAAATTGAGGCTTTTGTAAACAAATAGTTGAAATGACATAAGACTCGTGTATATAAGTTGTTTTTACTAATCCTGCATAATTTAATTTAATTTTACGAGACATAAGCTAATGAGACTGAGAGAAGCCGATAACACTAAGCTGGGGGTTCCTCGAATCATGAAAGTCACCTGAAAAAGCGCCATATTCGAAAGCTTTAAATGAATTTCTTCTTGAATCGGTATGCTTTAATCGTATTTTTCCTCATTTGACATACTCATACGTCTGTTGCAAAATACATAATTGGAGGATTAAGGTAACAGCATTGCGTTTGATCTCTCGCTTAATATATTTTATGGGTAATCCAGAACATAGAATCGGTTAGTTTATCATGATGCATTCATCGCAAGCGCCTTATTTACTTAATAACGACAAACATTTGAGCATATGGCTATGTAAACCTGAAATCGAATGCAAGAGACAGAGTGCAAGACCGATAAACAGTAGCCTTAAGGGACAGCTTTATACCAACTCAGTTACACGCAGCGAGATAAATAGCCAGACTTGGATAAATTTACTTATAATTTCGTTAATGAGATATATATTCTCATACTAATGCAAAGTTACGCAAGCTAATACAGATACAGGGAACAAATAACGAGTTTGATTTATCATCCATGATTAATTTAGCAATTTTTTAGGGTCTAACGAGCAGAAATACGGAAGATGGTGTGATTTTCTGCACTCTTTGAAGACCATTTTTATCATTTTCTCATTTTCTCAAAAGATCAAGATGCATTTTTTCTACAATCAACTCCAAAATTCTCATTTGTCGGCAGGCCCTAAAGCTGAATAAATGATTAAATATCACCAAGCTGATCAAATAAGTGATGATTGGAAAAATAAAAATATCAATTCTATTTAGCGAAACCTTCAAGCAGTTGAACCGAAATTTGAATTTGAACCGGAAACCAACGAAATAAAATAGTCTAGCCAAGAATCTTGATTCGCATCTAGGAGCAATGAGAAGCAATGATAAAAGTACAGCAGCGAAGATTTGGAAGAGAATCGGTGAAGAGAAGCTTTATTTAAAAGCGTGATTCATAAATGGCTAATATTCATCATAGATAATACTTATTACAGACAGGCTTAATCATAGCGTGCCAACAACGATGTTACTTAATACTAAATCTCTGGTTACATTATCAATCGACGAGAACGGTGGCGCCTAACAATAGTTTGACAGAAATTACGATTTACTATTTGCATGTACATTAATAATAGATAGGAGGTGAAATAGGCAACAGAAGATAAATTAATATGGAACTTGTCAATGCCACAATGAGCAACGAAAATTTCGCGACAAGTTAGTTTAGTTTTGTGGCCAAATTTTTACTAGCGCTTTAGCTATTAATTAAGCTATCTCGGACAGAAAGTCAAGATGAACATCACCAACGAGGTGGAAGGTCTTAATTATTGAAAGTTTCTTAAATCAAACAATCATTCATCACCCACAAGGGGCGGAAGGTCTCAATTGTCCAGCCCACTGAAGCTGGCTCGAAAGAAGCAGCGTTAGCATCTCAAAGAGACGAAGTGACAAGGAGGGTTTCGTGAAAAACATTTCAGCGATGGCACACAACTGTTATAAAATTTAAATTCTTCCAAAGCAAGGTGGAAGTTATGAAAGTTATCAAGTGCTCATTTGCACACCTTTAAGTGAACACATCTATAAAGGATTATGTTGAATTAAGTAATTCGTTATTTTATTGACCAGTATAAAGTTAGATAATAACATACAATATACCTCAACCTCACGCAAATCAGCATATATTTAAAAGATACTTTATTACGGCAAATTTCGAGTCGAAATTTGCTTTTGTTCTGTCAGCTCTTTATTTCGACGCACATTAAATATTCGACATACACGAGTATATTTAACAAAAATCGATTTCTAGCTCGACATGATTAATGGTTGGCAGTCATAGAGGGCGGGAGTATAGCGGTACGAAAGACTATGCCAACGGTATCCTCAGAACTACAAAGGCATGCTTATTCATAACCATGCATTTCATGCAATAGAATAGCCTTCACCGATACTCCTCTTATCGTTATCAAATAGTGGCTGAGCTGGTCTACTGAAAACGTCTTGTCATTAAAATCGTCACGATAGATGAAATAAAGATTGTAAATATATATATATTTTTTTAACCATAATTTTTTAATTTCGTAGTGTATTACGAGACCATTTACCCATCTAGGTCGAGGAGTTTGGCAGTTAGCTTGGATTAAGTCTGGGTAATGTCGAACAAGACTTATCTATTGTATCTGAACTTTACGACTCACCGAAAACTATTTCGGTTATGACGTTTCAAATCAATATGCATTCTTCTAAGCGTTGAAAAATATCTTTTCGCTTTATAATTCAGATTTGGTTTCGAATATGTCAAAGAAACATCGTATCACAAATAAATTCGAATAACTACATATTTTCTCGCAAATAAATATTCGTTTAAAGTCACATATTTTTTTCTTGTAACACAATTAACACCATTAATATTAAATTAACCAAATCTATAACTAGAAACGAATCAGAATGCCTTAGGATTATGCTATATAGAATTAGTTTAGAGCATGAATTTATTCATGTAGTCTCTAGCTAATAATTCGGCGAGCATTGCGATTATAGTTCAACCTTGACGCTCTTAAGAAGAGAACTTAACAAATGATTGGAAGATCATCACTCATACTAATGTATTATCTTCCACGTAAATTCGGAACTTCCAGTTGGGATGAATATTCTAAACTAATAAACTGTGGAACAAACAAGAACTCAATAAAGCACGTTAGGGCATAAAACACATCCTAATTAACATGTAGGGGTATCTTAGCAGTTAACCTATAAGCTTGGCAGCATGATTCCTAAATATCATTGGATATTAACGCGTGCACAGCACGGCGCGTCGTACAGATTACGCAACTTCAACAAGGAAATTTTTTAATCGCAACTCTAGCACTACATTCGAGGAAGCTTTGGCAGGGAACTCGATATGGAACTTCTATAGCTACGTCCTACAAAATTAGAAAAAGATCTAAATGCATTTTGATGCAGTCTTATTCGCGATTTGATTAACATTTGTTCGTTATGTCTTTAAAGAATGAATTGGCGATTGAAGAAAACAGGAAAGATAAGTATAGGTAGATACAGAAATACAGGAAAAAACATGGTACGTATTTGTGCTTGATAAGAAATACTAGGTATTAGAATAGAGCGAAATAAAAAACATGATAGTGTCGGCAAAAAGATAATGAACTGACGATCGATTTTTTTTCCGAAGCTATCAACATGAAATATGACTCAATAGAAGCGAGAGCAGAGCAGTTATTATCACGATCGATGATGCAGTACAATGATAGATGTGATGTTCGTTAGAAGAGTGCAGGTCAGTGATAACAATGATAGTGATGGACATTATGTGATGATGCAGCAAGAGACTAGGTGTGATGCCAGGTCGCTAGAGGGACATATTATATAAATTAAGTACAATACTAGAGATGATGTTGGATTTTTAAGCGAACAAAATCCAATTCGGGTACATCATGTTGCAACGATTCGATGTCTGGTCAGGTTTAATAATATCTGTAATATATTCAAAGTTAGAAACATAATATCAATTTTGCTATGAAAGATTAGTTTTGAAAGTTTACGGTTTGCACACGTATAAACAAATTCTCCTGTTCTCGCTGTTATAGCGACACAGATATGACAATGACAATTAAAAATTTTTTCCCACTTCATTTCTTTATCGTTTATTTCTAACAAGAGTTGCCAGTATTTTGTACCGCAAGCAAAGGAGACTCCAACATCGTGTGAATATCATACACGGCTGCAGTTTAACAATCTCAAAAAATCGTATTTTTAAAACTATCGTCATAATCAACAATTTGAGAGTGGAAAGAACAACTCGATTGGTGTCGCCAGCGATGCAAAACTAAGGCCAGGTTTCAAAGTAACCTCGTTTATGATGATTTATTTAATTGAAATTTTCGCTCACTAACTACAGTCAAGAAATAGCAGGCAAATATCTAACACAGCACCACGATGTGATGATTTATTTCCGGATACATTTCTTACACCATCTTTTTTATTCCTTTGTGGCCGTTAAAGCATATCATTGAATTCTCTGTCAACGGAATAACACCAAAAAAAAAAAAGATTGACAATACTTGAAATCAGTTTACACTTTTAAGCATTAAAAGTTATCAACCGGTTATTATCAACCGGAACAAAATTTATCAAGGTTAGAAATTTGAGACGAGTTCAAAGCGATATTTGTGCACTGAAGGAAGTTCTTTGGGGGCGATCAATGTTGCAATACTCTCAATCAAAACTCACAGGTCGGAACAGCAACATTGCAACCGATAAGATGATATTGCCAAGAACGTAAAAGAATAACCACATTATGTTGACCACAAAAAAAAAATAATAGGTACATCACCAGCCTTTTACGGTTGCAGCGATCGTAACGAATTCTAAAAGAATTTCATAAGAAATAGATGTTTCAGTGCTTGATCTTGAGCAGACTCTTGAGCTGATCCTGCAGCACCGAGAAAGTGCTCGACTTCAAGGGACTTTGGGCGGCATCCTCTGCGATTATTTTAGCAAGCCTCTGAGGCGGGAGGTTGAGGGCCAAAGGGTCCCTAAGACGCCGCAGGTCTGACTCAAGGGCGTGAAGGCGGTTCTTGAGGCTGTTGTAGTTATCCACGTCCATGCCTGTCTTGCGCGCCTTGCGGTGGAACCCAAGCAAAAACTGACGGTCGCGGACCTCCGGTAGCAGGAAGTCCTGTGAAAATAAATAAACATGAACGAAATAGAGATTTATGGCAGAGATGATGAGATCCACTGGGAACCCACATGAACGAAATAAAAATTCATTACAGAGCCCAGCTTGGGACAAGTGAAATTGAGGGACGATGTAGTTGAAGAGGTTCAACATGTAACAGATAAGAAATAATTTGGTTTGCAACTGGAATAAATAGAAATGAACTCGAAATGTTGTATTTAATTCGAAAAAAGTCAGAACAAAGACGAATTTAATAAATTTAAGAATGACTCCTTCATAAAGATGAAATACTTTAGTAAAGAAAGTCTTCGGTGAAAATCGTCCTTGTGGAATTCAGCTTATTTGGGGAATAGAAACGAATTAGCTAGTGAATTATTGAAATACAATTTATTAACAATCTAACACTGGTTCCTATAATAGGCAAAAATAATATTTTTTAAGATATAAATACATTTGTAACTGAGGTAAGTGCAGCTGTACAGTATACTGCAAATTTAAGGGATAAAAGACAAGAAGCACAAGACACAGGCGCCTTTAGTTACAACACTTTTCTTTAAGTTAACTTCTTGTTGTTTGTTTGTCTGCTACAAATCTTATAATCGATATTTAACACACTTCTCCCTGTCCAATCGATCTGAAATTTCGCATAAAATTGGAGACAATGCTAGAATCAATTGACAGAATAAATAATTAGAAATTTTTTCTTATATTAAAAAAATTGTTCAAAAATTTCTTTTAATATAAATAAATAAGATAAGAAATTCATTGTACATGTGTAACATCAGAGACACTGACCTCTTTAGAAGTGTTGTCTTTAAAAAGTAACTTTTAAACGCATATTTTTACTTCAAGGCCCCCCTACGTACGTGTTTGGTAAGAACGTAGTAAGCGTAGCAAGCCATGGCAGTGCCGTACGTCACAAAATACGTATTTTTACACGCATATTTTTACTTCAAGGCCCACTACGTACGTGTTTGGTAAGAACGTAGTAAGCGTAGCAAGCCATAGCAGTGCCGTACGTCACAAAATACGTCACAGGCTCCATGATGTCCCAGGAATACTCCCACCAAGTGAGACGAGCGAGGAACCCAAACTGCAGCGCCATGTAGCCCAGGCCTGCGTACATGAGCACCGTGGCGCGACGCTCCGCTGCCGCTACTAGCTTCGACCGTTGCTGTGAATAAAAAAAAACAGTTTTGGTTTTAACTGAATATCAAGAGATAATTGCGTCTACCAGCTTGGACGGTTGCTGTGAAAAGACGAGATTTGGTTTTAACTATGATGAATAAATATATTTTTGCTAGCAGCTTTGACGGTGGCTGAGGAAAAAACCCGAGTGTTGGCTTAAACTAAAAATCAATAACTATATTGCGGCTACTAGCTTGGACAGTTGCTGTGAAAAAATACGAGATTTGGTTTTAACTAAATATCAATAAATATATTGTTGCTACTAGCTTGGACCGTTGCTGTGAAAAAATAACGAGTATTGGTTTAATCTAAATATCAAGAAATATATTGCGTCTACCAGCTTAGACCGTCGCTGTGACATTACTCAAAAGCTGGTCTTGATAAATTGCAAATTAAAAATTGCGATAAAAAGCACGAAGAGTGTCTTTGAATAAAACAAGCGATCTACTTTCTACAAAACATGATATACGCTTCCATCTAATGACAAGTAGAGCTTAGAACTTATTGTTAACGCAATCTGCTTGTGGAATTGTTGTTGCAACTCCAAGCATGGCGTTAGGATTATTGAAATAGAGTGGGAAAGAGTAGGGTAGAAATTCAATTTTGTCAAATTAATAATGATTGCGTTGGTTTTAATTACATTGTAAGAACTTATTGCAAATATTTATAGGTACCTTCAGTTGAACCTTCATCATGGAACCAAGCACTGGTCTTTAGATCTGAAATCCTACGCTCAATCTCTGAAATCTGAAGCAAATTAGAACTGAAATCATTATACATCAATTTATGGCTGCAGGAAATGACAATGCATTTATCGAAATATTCGTAATCACCTTTTCTAGGGGAATAAGTTGCGTCCTTATTTCCTCAATTTCCTGCATAATGTCGCGTTCTCTGGCCACTTGATGCTCGTCAACGTGCAGGGCTGCGTACAGTTTGTTGACCAATTGACGCACGTCTGACAAGTCGGTCAGCTCTTCCTGTCAACACAGCCAAGTAATAAATAACAGTTTAATGAAAGAAAAAATATAACTCAGTAGTCGCTGCAGTGAGTGACAGATAGCGCATTTTTCCGTCGACGAAAACGTGAAGTCACCGACGGACGGACAGACAGACGAACATGGCGAGCACAATAGTGCATTTTTTCCATACATGAGAAAATGCGCTAAAAAGACCTGAGTCATGTTACATATTTTTGGAAATGCCAATATTCATCCAATCTAAAACTATAATCTAAATCACGACAAGTTTTAAAGTATTCTTAAAATCGACGAAAACGTGAAGTTACGAACGGACGGGCGGACGGACATGACGAGCACAATAGCGCCTTTTTTCCGTAAATGTGAAAATGCTCTAAAAAGAATAAAACAACAGCCAGATAAAGAAATAAACAACTATTTCCGTAGCCAGTATGTCACTTCACACAACTCAGCAGTTAATATCCATCACGCTACATAAATAAATGCATTTCACTCCAACATGCCAAAACTAAGTACATTTCCTCCGAGAACATCCAACTTTTACGGAATGTTGAGGATATAACAAAAATATCAATCAACTGCGTCTGAGATGGACCAGAAAACTATACCGTAAGTTGATATTCATGCGGCTATTTCAAGTCCCGCACCAATAAGAACAAGAACCTCTGTTTTATTATTCAATTGAATTAGAAGCAATCATCGTGACAGTAGCAGCGAAGTGTCAGCATGACAGTTATTTACTGGTCATACTGGCACCTGTTTATTGGTCAGCTATTGGTCAGCCATTGGTTAGCTATCGGTTAGCTATTGGTCAGTTATTAGTCAGCCATTGGTCAGCTATTGGTCAGCCATTGGTTAGCTATCAGTCAGCTATTGGTCAGCCATTGGTTAGCTATCGGTCAGCTATTGTTCAGCTATTGGTCAGCCATTGGTCAGCTATCGGTTAGCTACCAACAGTTCGTATGATTACCCGGTTGTACTAAACTAACATTTCAGGAGAAAAAAACAAGGAAAAGAAGAAATTTACGACAACGCACCAACAGTCCGTACGAGCACCCTATCAATGCCCCGATCTTCGGCCTGTAGCTGCTGTACGAGGGTGTCGACGGTGTGGGTGACCGGGCGCAGAGGGAAGCGACAGAGTTCTCTTCTAGAGGGCAGCGGTACAGTGAGGTGGGGCAGTCCTTGCTCGAATGTCAGCACCACCGAGTCTGTGCTTTGTCCTGTAAGTCAAAGAATGCATTTAATTCCATTGTAGTCAATGATTAACTATTTACGATGAATAATATTTATATCCTAAAAAAATCATGTACTTCAGTGGTTCCCAAAGTGGGCGACATCGCCCCCCTAGGGGCGGTGGAAAAATTTTGGGGGGCGGTAAGGAAGAAAAGGGCGGAAGGGGGGCGATAGGTGGGCGGCAGTCCGAAGTCGAAGTCAGAAGTTCGAACGTTTGTTTGACGATTTGTACACAACACGTGCAGCACTTGACTCTCAGCAATGTTTTTTTCACCCAGATCTGTTTTTTTAACCTCTCGTTGGATTACGTCTCAGACAAATTAATAGCCGGACTCGCGGCCGGTCTCACAGCCAATTTCCAAATTCAACGATCAAGGGTTATGTCTCTAACAAACTTAACTCGATGAAACTTGGTAACATATTCATTAGGACCTATCGGTAATGTTTAGCTCGTGAAAATTTTTTTAATTTGGCCTTCATTTGTTTTTGCCATAGTTATATGGCAATACGGGCCGAAATTCAGTGATCAAGGAATTTCTTCCAAACTACTGAGAAGATTTGAACGAAATTTTGAATTTACAGTCCTAACTACCGTCCTACCGAACGGTAATGTTTAACTCATGAAAATTTTTTCGATTGAGCCTTCGTTTGCGAGTTTTTTTTTTCATTCCACCTTCATTCGTGATTTAAACAGTAAAACGTGCTTAAATTCGCAGTAATCAAGAAATTTCTTCCAAACTACACAACAGATTTCAACGAAACTCGGTATTTTAAATACCTAACCTTAGCAAAAGTGACGTTTAGTTCGTTACAATTTTTTCGATTTTGCCTTCGTTTGCGGGTTTATACGGCTATACGTAAACGGCTCTTGGTTAAACCGGTCGTTTCTCCTGTATCTGCATAACTCGCGAACGAAAGCAAACTAGAAAAATTGTCGCGAGTTAAACATCACCGTTGGGAGGTTAGGTCTTTATATACAAAGTTTCGTTGAAATCTGTTCAGTAGTTAATTAGAAGAAATTTCTTGATCGCCGCGAATTTAAGCGACAAATTGCCTAGCGATACGGGCCGAATATAAGGAAGTATGAAATCAAGAATGACGGTGAAATGAAAAAAAAAAGAAACTCGCAAACAAAGGTAAAATAAAATAATTTGTAGAAGCTAAAAAATCGACGTTTGGTTGGAAGAAATTCTTTGATCACTGCGAAGTTCGGCTTGTATCGCAATATAACTCACGAATAAAGGTGAAATTTAAACATTTTCACGTGCTATATATATAAACATCACCGTTAGGTTCTGATGACTACATGTTCCAAGTTTCATAGAGCTGCCTTCATTAGTTTGAGAGATATTACTTGATGATTGAATTTGGAGATTGGTCGTGAGACCGGCCACGAGTCCGGCCGTGAATTTGCCCGAGACGTCCTAGGTTGCTAGTGCTGATACAGTTAAAACAGCATAAAAACATATTGGTTCACTAAATGGGGGTTCTATTTGTCAAATACACATCTGTGTTTAACCTTTATCTTTTGAAATTGCAGCGTACTAAATTTCAAGAGAGAGGCGTTTGTTTTTATATGTGTTTGTGGGGGGCGCTAGAAATTCACTAGGGAGCCAAAGGGGGCGCCAGCCTGAAAAAGTTTGGGAACCCGCTGATTGTACTTTAATTTCTAGATAAAAAAGAATAATATTTACTTCCTACAACGAAAGGAAAATCAGCTATCTTAATTTCTAGATAAAAAAAAAGCTTTTTTTTTAAAGCTACAAATCTGTTTTAATTAAACACGTCATAGAATTTAAATTGAATTTTGAGAAAAATGGAAGCCAGTGAAATCAAATTCAAATTAATTAAATCACTGTAAATTCTTCTGGTTAAAGCCTTCAGAGACAGGTTTGACATTAAATTTTGTTAAAGTATGGTATTAGTTCCTTAAAACATTTAATTATATAAAACAGCACAGAAAATTGAGCAAAAAAGTTTGATTTCGAAATTTTAATACATGTTAAGTATAACATATTTCCGAACACGCAGTACAATCGCATTTGGAAACAAGAGATAATAGGCCACCAAATTTTATCCGTGGTGCACACGTTCGATATCATAAATTCTTACTGCTGAAACTACCATATGCTACTGAGCAATTGCCTGTCCCATTTTTAGATGTAGCTGGGTATCATGGTGGGCTTATATAGCCATATAAATATTTATTGGAACTAAAGAACGCAACGAGGTAGCTTGATAATACTATAAAAAATGTTATAATTTCATTGCGGCGATCCATCGTGGCCTGGGGCTGCTACGTCCGAAACAAATACCAAGGATACCAAGAAACGCATTGCCGCATTCGCATGAACATATTGCACGATAACAATGATGGCGGGGCCAACAATGTTTGAATTTCGTTGCAACAATCGCCTCATTGTTGTCTTCGTAACCGCTGCCAACGCGGATACTGAACATGAAACAATTCAACATGTTTACCTCTATTGCGCCGTAGCCTGCCTTCCATTGTTAATGCGGATGATGAACAAATAAGAAAAATATTTATGTTTGCATAGCTGTGAGGAGACTATAGGAAAACCGTAGCATGGCTGACACGTCATGAATGATTTTTTTGGCAACGTTTAACTCATGTCAGCAAAACAATAAAGTCACCCAAGAACGTCAAACAAGGTTTTAGTTGAGGTTTCCATTAGGAAAATTGCAAGACTGCATATTGTGCAAGCTACCGAACCCCAACTTCGACGCTCAAGCCACTCGATGTATTGAGTTTTTTTCGAGGTGACATTATCTCATTCACAGCAAGAATAAGGGATATTGACTCCATTGCTACATGTATCAGCATAGGTTTTAGAAATAAGCCGCAATGTATGTACAAATACTACGAAATAAATGAGGTTTATCCGGTCTGCAAATGAGCATATCAGCGAAATCAGCAGCAATGTATGTTTAAAAACTACGAAATAAATGAGCTTTCTGCAACTGAACATCTCAGATGAGGGAGAATGAGAACAGAACGAACGAGAAGTAAGTAATGGAAGCAGCAGCAGTCACCGTGTGCATCACAGGCAAATAATGAGGACAGAAGTTTAGAAAATAGAGGAGAAAAAAGGCAACATACACATAGAACAGTAATTGGGAGCAGCATTGTCATCGTACGCGTCCAAAGCAAATCAAGACGACAGAAGATAATAAAGTGAAGCAGAATAAAAAACTATACACAGAAGAACGTAATTGGGAACAGTATTGTCATGACGCGCAGCTCGTGACAACAGCACCTCATAACTGGGAGCAGAGATGAGCACGGATGCGCGACCATATAAACATGTATGTGTGTAAGTTTGATTGTAGACCAGAGCATGCTTTTTATTAATAATCTTCTTGTTTTTTTTTTTAATTCAATTTCGTTTCAATTTTTTTTGGTAACCTGCTTTTTGATCTCACAGCGACAGCAAGAAATTTTATTCGAATCATTGAAAAAACGACCAAGATAGTTATTAATAAAAACCTGCTCCGGCCTTCAATCAAACATGCATAAAAGAAAAGCTTCTGCCGAATTACACCAATGTATGTATGTATGTTACCTAACACGTGGCATTTATTTAAGGTTGCATTCTCAAATTTCTAAGGCGAGTTCAAGCTTGATGAAATATGCAGATACAGTAAGATTATTTAACGTAATAAATAAAATTTTGACGATTTCTTTTGAATCAATGAGAATGTAATAGCAATACAGTTATTTTGATAAACTGGGACTTTTTGTTGCAGAGAATCGTACATCTACGATTCCTCCAAGAGCAAAACGCTCATTGAGCTAGAGGCAAAATTATCACTTTTCACCCCAACAAACGTCCTGCAGCTCATTAAAACTGTGCAGTATAGCACTTCGGTAGAGTTTAGCAGGTTCTCTGCACAATTGTGAAAGCACCTTGGCTCAGTACAGGAGCACAATGGCCCAATTTAGCAGGTTCTCAGCACAATTTTGGCAGCACCTTAGTCCAGTACAGGAGCACAATGGCCCAATTTAGCAGGTTCTCAGCACAATTTCGGCAGTAACTCAGTACAGTTCAGGAGCACAATGGCCCAATTTAGCAGGTTCTCAGCACAATTTCGGCAGTAACTTAGTACAGTTTGGCAGGACATGTGCTCAATGAGACAGACCGCGTAGCAGGCGCGCATATACAGCCAACGCCCATACCACCACACCAGAGGCCAGCTCAACAAATCATGCGAAAGCTACAGAGATATCCATCACGTTGACGGATTTCACGAACACAATCCTGCCTTTAGCTTTAAATATATCTAAGATATCTGATGTAAATATCTAGACAATAATATTTATTTTTCAATATTTGTTCGTAAATTCAAGAATTTTTATGAACGAAAATTCACACATCTTCCCACAGTTGGTCCCACTTGATTGAAGCTCTGTTTTAGTGTAACGTGTTTGACAAAAGCATACTTGTAAGTTTAAATAATTTTACATTCATTTATTGTCATATTTTTATTGTTTCTGCATTGTCATATTTTTATTGTTTCTGCAATTATTTTTATTTACTGTTAAATACAAATAACAATTCATTTAAACATCTTGATTTGAAATGGAGTTATATTCTAATTGAACCAATTAGAATATAACCAATATAATTAGACAATTATATATAACCAATATAATCAATATTGAACCAATATAATATAATTGAACCAATTAGAATATATTAGAACCAATTTCAATAAGGAAACAAATAACCATAAACCAAATTCATTTCAAACAAACAGCCACACAAGAGCACTAATTGTTAACGGGATAATAGTTTTCAGAGCATCAGCCTGACTAGGTTAACACATAACAGACGAGACAATGTTCCCGTTCCATGGACGAACAAAAGAATCTAGAATAGTTTAGAGTAATGTGTTATTACTCATACGTATGACGAACAGTAATTTTTATCCTTGGACTGCATAGGACGAATGAGCATCGCGTGAGTACAGCTCCACACGCATGACAGTGATGGGATGCGAGTTGACCGCTTTAGAAAATAGTGAATTCCGGTCGTCCAGTGTTCAGTAGCCGCTTGGCTTTCGTGAGGTGCAGATGTTATACAGAGCGCGACTGGATAACGCCCGACGTGACCGAACAACACGGTTCGTGAAAAATATCCACCCTTTTTTTCTATTGGCATAAAAATAGTCCAGCTTTTGTTTAGAATTAGTTGACGAAGGTTTATAAGAATAGTCAACGTTATCTCTATAGCATATTCATTTATAGAAATGAAAAGATCAAGGCATATTAACAAAACAAATTTGTGGATTCTTTTATAAATTATTCATTATATGTACAGGAACTATTATTCAGGATAATTATATTATATGTATTATATTATATGTACAGGAACTATTAAATCGTAAAGATAATATTATATTTTAAATTTGAATATAAAATAGACAATATTTAATTTCAGCGAGATCGTCATGAATTTCCCCCGCTACGTCGAATCGTAGGACAAAATCCAATAGAATAGTTTTTAATTATAAATTATTATTAACCCAACATATTTTCGCTATGCTGGCGTATTTCATGTACGTAATGTATTTGCATCAAAAGAAGAATGTCATTATTCGCATAAACACATAAAATGTAAATTAAATTTAGATTTATTGTAGAGATTAACGGCTGGGTCACTCATTTGCATTAAAATTAGACCATTTTTATTTGCATAAACACATTAAATGTTGATAGATTCTAGATAAGTTGTAGCGATCACCGGCTACGCTGCTCAATTTACTAACTGCATCGTTATAGAATCTATGTTAAATTATAAATTACAAGTATAAATATCTCGTGATCAGTTAATTGTGTAGACATCCGATTGATTTATTGTCGAACATTTGCCTGGATTGCATTTCAAACGAAATATGAAACAACTCGTAAAAGCAATATTCTTCGGTACACTTTAAATTAGTAGGTACTGTCTTAAATTTGCTTCAAACGTTTTGCACTCAAATTTTATATTACGCTTTCAGCAAAATCCTCTTTTAATCTTCATGTTGTTTGACGAAAATAACAAGCGCCTATCTATCCAAATCGGAAACTAAAAGCCAAGTATTTTAAACAAAAATTGATCTCTTTTCTGTGTAAATTCGAATCAGGAGAGTTTTGAATCCTATAGCATGACTGCATTTGAAGGCTGAAAAATTCAGGTCGCAATAATATTAGGTTACACAAAATAAATGGAAATTTTTCACCGCGTGAATGTATATACCAGTAACTGGAGGAGCAACTAAGTGACTGTAGTAAAAAAATCTGATCAAGATGTTCGAAATTTTAGACGCAAGAGCGGGAAACATGAAAGGCATCATATATAGAATATATAAGGTAATATAAAAATAATATATAGTAAAAAATAAAATACATAAGGTAATATAATAATAATATATAGTATAAAAAGGTATTCTATGTAGCAGACGAGTATCTATAATGCGTGCGGTAAGTGAAGAGTAAATTTTTCAATGACAGTATGTTGAGCATCACAGAGTTTAACAGAAGGCAAGCATGTCTACAGAAGTGACGGAATGAACAATAAAATTGTCTCAACGTAATAAAAGTCTATTAATATTTTCCTGTCTAAATTGACAGGAAAATGAAAAAGTATTCCAAAAGTACACACGATGAATTGAAAGGCAATTTGCAAATGTTGTCATATTGTTATAGCATTTAAGAAGATCGATGAAATTATAAAATATAAATTCATGAATAATAATGAAGAAACGACAGTGGTAATAATAGATCAACAACTCATTTCATTGATTTGAGTAAACATGCTAAGTCAGATCGTCAACTTTGTCTCTGCGAAGCTCAGACGTTTGCAGACATAAAGGACAAATGGCAGCGGCAGCTGGCGCTGAGTTTTACACGACGTCGTCGTACGTTCATTAAGACAACTTCCAGAGCATACGCTTTGTTGCGTGACCTCAATCACTTCATGGAACACATGACTCTCTCGGGGACACGACATGGCATACTTATAACGGCACCACGTTCAGTGTAGCAACCAGCTGTGTAGGTGAGCTTTCAGCTGCCCCTGTATGAATGCTTTAACCCTCTATACCGCCGTATGTCACTCTCCGGGAACATAACTTTCAATTTAAATTATACGTAAACTATTGAGTGTAGCAACCTGAGGACGTTTGTACGCAACAGAGAACATTTTAAAGTTGTCGTACGCGGCGGCAACCATCAGTGCAAGTCATTTTGCGCTCACTAGAACGTATCCTTTTTGTGAAGTAGGCTTGTGACAATATTGCTCCGGTTACTCGTGTCAGGCGGTAGAGGGTTAGCGGTCAATAGAATAGACTGACTAACAACGCAATTTTTGCGATGTCAAAATAATATCACAAGAAATAACCGATAATATTTCAAATGGCATGGGAGGCTTAGTTGCACATATAATGTAATGACCGAGAACGGACTGTAGCCGAGGGTGCCTTAAGGCGGCTCTCAATAGGTCAGTAGACTACCACCTGTCTCGGTGAATAATTTAAAGGAATCGACCAGGAAAAATTGACTGCCCCAAGTGAAAGAAAGCAGAGAAAAACGAGTAGGGAAAGCTTGGCATGCTGAGGCAGCCGTTTGTACCGTCTGCTCAGGATAACGGTACTACAGATGATCATCTCCAGACAGTTGAGATGCTGGCTTACATCCTACGTATTCAACTTCAGCGAGCAAGTTTTGCGGCATATGAATAAAAACGTGCGGAATATAGAATAAATTTTTTATGGGGTGCAGCAAAAACTTTCAGTTATTTTTTAATAAATTAGAAACCTCTTTTTGGGAGGTGCTCATTCAATAAGTTGTAATCTAAATTAAATACTAAAAAATGCAAGCCGGTATATATCAGCGGCATGACAGCTCGAATCAGGCATTTGGCAATTGCATATTAGTGCGGCAAGATGATCGTTAAAACTTAACAATGTCGCAGGTATAAAGTGATATTCTAGTGATTGGCTAATGCACGAAGGCTGACTCGCAAGTAATCAACCATTTGAGCAATAATACTTGCACGGCAGGCAATATATCAAAGATAACCACGTACCAGATAATATCATCGATGCAATATCCATTCCCTATATATGGTAATCGTGCGGTATGCTATGCAATACAAGCGAATCAGAAAAATTATTAAAAATGAGCGCTTTACGATCATTTGCACAGGTGACGGTGAAAAATATTCAATATACAATACTCATGTGTAAATTTAATTATATTAAACCATCTTAGAGTGTCGTGAAATACCTGAAATATAGTAATATGCATACTACGCAATGCTCGGATTTCTGTTGATTCCAGACATACAACAATCGTATCTCTAACAATATTTATGACATAACAATGGGTATTGCCATGCACTACATAATACCTATGCACTTTAAGAAAAATCCCCGTTAAACGGTCTCACCGGCGACACGTGAAAAAAACAGCGTAGGGCCGTTTTTATTCAAATTCGACACTTAAAACCCCTACAACATCTGAAAAACGGATAAACGGTTTATTTTCACGTGGCGGCCGGCCACTACAACACCGGTTAGACCGTTTTTTCTTACCGGTTTTTCGAACATTGTGGGTGAATAAGTACCAAAGAATACTTATGTTTTATTCATCTCTAGCATCCAACGAACACAAAGAGACACTCATCTCTGTTGGACTTCACCTTATTTCCGGCGCAGTGTTCGGGGACAACTTTTGATTTCCGGGCTTCCATAGCTAGCTGCGTTCGAGTGCACAGAAACTGCGGAAATGATCAAGCCCCGAAGTTGACAATGAGGCTCTCGCCTTAGTACAATGAACTGGATAATTTTCGGGACAACGAAAAGTTGCAATATAAAAACTAACTTGCGCACTGACAAACGATGATGAAGGCTGAAAGTTTCGAGCCATGGCGTATAAAAGCCGATAAATATTCGAGCAAACTTTTGATTGCTTCGATACATTGAGTTTGCCTCGACTTCAAGCTGCTGGAGCGCGTCTATCGAAGTATGATTTCAATACGTATCACTAAATTTAAATTTGAATCGTTATTTGGCAATTATAATTTGCCATTTTTTATCAACAAAACTGCAAATCATGCACCCACAACAGAACATTAGCGATTTATTATGCATTAATACCATAAATTAGGCCTTTATGGGTAATTAGTAATTTTCAATTAGGAAATAGCTTGAGCACGTACACTCAAATATCGCGGACTCAAAATTATTTGTAGCTAGCAAAGTTTTCCTTCAGTTTGTGTCCTTCAAAAGACTCTCGGGCTGACCACTTCCGTAGTATAAACATAAATAACGAAGAGCAAACTGTAATATGAGTACCAGGAAATAAATCCTTTGTTTATGAAGCTCCGTATCTTGTTTTGATATTTTTAATTCAACTTTAAATTCATAAGCAGCATGCGCTTATCACGAACTGATGAAGCTCGTGTAGTTAGAACGGGCCAATAAACGACGGAGTTCAAGAACGTAACGTTCGCGAATATTACAGGAATTACACGATTGAGTAAAAGCATTCAACGTTCTCGAACATTAAGGCGAAAATGTATGCGTAACCAAATAAAAGTCTTATAGAAGTCATGAGTCGCAATAAATCACATGATACACCCTTCTAATGATTTAAAAAGTTACTATAAAGATTGCAGCACCAGAAATTTACACAACAAAACCTTCCGTGGCAGTTCAAAGAATTTTTTCACTTTTATCAAAACTTGCAACACTTCCACCACTGTTGGACTGGCTCAGAGTTACTGTGCAGTCATACAAGGCATGACGTTCGTTTCAACTAGAGTTGTTGAAACGAGTCACATACTCGTTCATTTCAACTAGAGTTGTTTAGTAAAGAGATAGCTGCGCCAGCACCGAAGTTGCTGCATACAGCGATGAATTCATCGTTCGGTGCATCCGACAAGTAATGGGAATAAAACTTACACCGGAAGCTGAGCAAGGACGTTAGCGCAGCCATAAACTTTCAGCGTGCACATGCAACAGTTATACCAACACCAAAGGTGAACAAAAATTCACGTACGAGCTCAAGGCTACATCAGCCTTTTTTTTTTTTTAGATTACGTTCACAACGCGAAACTGGCATTTGGGAGAAATAAATATTTGTTGTATCGGCGGTAGTATCGACGATGTGCAGAACACAGAAAATTACTTATTTAAACTTGCTGAATACTAGAATGAATGAATAAAAGTTCAATTAGCTTTCATGCTGCAGTAGATACTCGGAAATTTAAAATATTAATTACGAAACGACGGGGCATACTTTCATCAATCAAGTGCACAAGCATATTTTAACACACGTGAAAGTGCATGCTTTATACGGCAAAATTTCGGGCATTTCATTAGAAAATTTCCGTTGAAAATTTTTTTATGGTACATTCGTGGTACGAATAGTACAAATGTTTACACGCACGCTTGCGAAAAACACTTCATCCCATCTCCCCATGGTTCGTAAAAAGTTGCAGTTTCCGCCGCAATTCCAGTCGACTAATTTTTTGCCCGATGGAAACTTACAAAACTGGATAAATGAATTTATAAGAAAAATCGAAAAAAACACATATTTACAGAAAAATACATAAAAGGAGGTTACGTACGAATGAAATAACCGTTGACATATATGTGAGTGATAGCACAAATTCGTTCCAACACAAGATGCAATTAGCTTAGACACAGAAATAAATATATGAAACAACTACCTAACTGCTGCTGTAGGGAACTTTAGCCTGGCTGTGCGTGGCTAAGGCCTGAATGTGGAGCAGCAGCAGCAAAGTTAGGAATTGTTCCACAGCAGGCGAGTCTCGCCATGAATTATAAACGAGAGTATATACAACGTCTATATACTTTCGTCTATATCAACGTCGTTATATAGGATACAACGTCTCGGCAACGTTGTGTTTTACCAATGACTCAACATTGTTGATAATTTAATGACTGTACGGTCGATTATACTTAAATATTACTTTTCCAAAATGTTTTTTTTTTCAGAAATAATTTTCAAACTTTTATTTTTCTAAGAAGGAATTAAATTTTTTAAGAAAGAATTTCGCAAAAGGGGTGCATTTTTGCTCTGGTGTGGGTCATCTTGACACAGTTTGGCCCGACCAAACGGCATATCGGTGCTACGTTCGCTCTCAATTGGTTCTGTGCATAAGAAGTGAGTCACTATTCGGAAAATATTACCCATTGATTTTTTTGAGCGTTTCACACTCAGCGTTAAGGAATTTTGCTTTAATATTAATCAGGGATTGATGATGTTGTTGTCAACAATAGATCGTTAAGTTGAACTGCCGTCAACAGTAGATCGTTAAGTTCAAGTGCTGTGAACAGTAGATCGTTAAGTTCAACTGCTGTGTACCGTACAGTAGATCGTTATGTTGAACTGAAGTCAACAGTAGATCGTTAAGTTCCATGCTTTGATAACATATGTCACTCTGTAAATATTATTACCTGAATATGATGAGTCAATTAACTGCAATGCATTATTTTACATAATCGAAAATTCACATAGCCGAATGAAAAAGCAGATGAAAAACTGCACAAAAAATAGGAAGATTAACCTAATTTTTGAATTTTTTTGTGGGCTTTCCTACATTGAACGAAATTTTCTGTGTTTTCAAAATTATAATGACGAATATAATGGATGAATAAACGTTTAATATACACCCATAAAAATCAATTGTTTATCTTGTCCGAATAGTGACATACTTCCTTACCTAGAGCAGATAGCGGGAGTAGCACTGATACGCTTTTTTGCCGGGCAAAACGGCGTCAGTTTGACCCACGCGATGGCATCATTATTTGGACAAAAATTCCACCTATTTCTCTGAGAGTATATGCTGCTAGTAGAACTTGATTTGCATTGATGGTCTGAATTACGAAAATGGTTTGAATTACGAAAATGTTTTAAATAACGAAAATATTTTAAATTGCGAAAATGTTTTGAGTAACGAAAATGTTTTGAATAACGAAAATATTTTAAATTACGAAAATATTTTGAATTACGAAAACGCTTTAAATACGAAAATAGTTTGAATTACGAAAATGGTTTGAATTACGAAAATGGTTTATATTGCGAAAATTGTTTAAATGACGAAAATGGTTTAAATGACGAAAATGGTTTTAATTACGAAAATGGTTTATATTACGAAAATTGTTTTAAATACGAAAATGATTTAAATTACGTGCTCAGTGGAAGAGGTACCGATTACCGTTACTCTCCATCGTTTATTGAAGTCAACACACGTTTTACACTTGAAAATAGTCAAATTTTGAATGCTAAATAGCAACTTATTCTCCATATTAATGTATAGCTATTCCTAGCAAGCATACTATTTCCTGTAGCGAAAGCCTTGATATTCAATAAGCAAAATTTATAAAATGGTAAAGTGGTTAACGCCCCTTTATAGTATTTCTTCAGTATTCTCATAAGCTTGATTTTTACCTATTCCTAGCCCATAATTATTCCGATCCTTTTGTGGTTATTTTCTGCCGTTGATTCTAGAGTACACACACCAATTAAGATAGGATCAAATATCTTATGTTGGTTACATGCTAAGACGGAATTAAATGCAGTCAATACGGCAGCATTCATACTCTGTTCTTATAAAGAACGGCACGAAGCGTTTTGGCAAGGCAAGGCACCAGTCCAATTAAGATAGGATTAAATATCTTGTGTTGGTTACATGCTAAAACGGAATTAAATGCAGTGAATACGGCAGCATTCATACTCTGTTCTTATAAAGGACGGCACGAAGCGTTTTGGCCAGGCAAAGCACGTATTTCCCATGCATTCAACATAACGAACATCGAGGCCGGAGGCTGTCTGACAGCTCCGAAGACAAACGATTTCGGGTCCGGCATTGCCGACCGCGACAGTCAGTCAAGAATATTCCAAGTTAAGTGCCGGAAAGGGATCCGCAAATTGGAGGAGGAATAGGCGTAATTCAAGAGTCTATAGTCAAGAACGCGTCACTGATATCACAATAATGCATGAAGTCTAGATAAAAAGTGTAACTCAGTACTCACTGCAGTGAGTGACAGAGAGCGCATTTTCTCGTCGACGAAAACGTGAAGTCACGGACAGACAGATGGGCATGGCGAGCACAATAGCACTTTTTTTCCATAAATGAGAAAATGCGCTAAAAAGGATGACACAGCCGGCGTCTAAAAAGAAAATTCAGAAAGGTTTGCATGCTGAGCGTTCGTATTACAGTAGCCACACCGACTAGCAGACACATGAATCAAAATAATGGACCAGCATCGTTGTAAGAAAGTGGAAGTGTTATATTTTTTGGGCTATATTTTACCAAAATAATTGTAGCTTATGAAACACAAATATATGAAACAACTAGCCAACTGCGGCTGTGTGGAACAATAAGTCGCCAGGTAAGCCGTCGTTCAGTCAGGCAAATTGTTTCTAAGCGTCTCAAGAACATTATTCTTCTAAGACATTACGAACTAAGAGATCTGTACGATGAAAAGGTTCAATGGTACACGTTGCTCCGAATGATCTGCCAATAGAAGCGCTTGTCAGTAACACGGCATATCGGCAGTCTTGAAAGGATATCTTTAGCAGCATCGACCGTAGCAGCGTTACAGCGAGAGCAAAGAGAGAAAGAAAGAGTGATTCCGAAAAGCGTTTGGTTTTTTCCTGACCTCGAATCCAGGCGTGAACGAGTGCTAGCCGATTTGAATGATGGCCTTATAATGTTGCAATTGAAGCTAAGGTTCAATAACATGACAACGATGCAATAGTTTAATCAGAGAATCAAGAGAAAGTGATACACTAGTTTTAGTAAAAATATGGCAATAAAGTAGTAGTTGTACTTAGATCAAAATGACACCACGATGCAAATGATGGGATAATTTCTTCTGAAATAAAAAAGCGGTACAACTGATGAAAATGTACTCAGTATACAAAAGGAGAGCACCTTGTAAACGAAACAACGTATGGGGACCGTCTCCAATAAAAATGAAAGAAATTATTTTTTCTGTGTGTTTCATCTCATTTTGCGGGGGAGAACTATTACAAATCGGCAACAAGAAACTCCAATGAAATAGCCGTCATGCTTTTTTCATGAGGCCGTTTTGAACTTTCATAAAATGAACATTTTATAACCATTGTTTATAAAGATGTATTCAATTGAATCAGTATTTAGAGATAATTATTCTCGATAATTGCTGTTTACATAGATGTATTTAGTTGAATCTGTATTTAGATATCATTATTGTAATGTGTTTGCACTCATTTTAAAGCTTCAAACGAGATACATACAACGAAGCAAATACCATGGATGTACAAGCAATACTTTTTGCGCAAGGCCGTTTTGGACTTTTATAAAATGACCCATTTATATAAATAAATATAGCAGAAAAATCTCATTTATAGCTTATTATTCGCGTTCAACCGGATAAGAATAAGTCTAAAGACGAGTAAAAGTACCCTCAACACGGGTAATGGGCAATGGGAAAGCTGGGTCGATCTATAGTATCAAGCAATATTTTAAAATTTATTCTATTTTCAATCAATTTCCCCTGAACAATTAAAATGCTCAGAAAAGTCAAGTTTAAAAATGTCCACTATGATTTTCAAGCTAAAGTATTGAGAAATGTGATCTTGACAATTTAGTTAACTGGGCTGATACGCGGTGGCAGCTGCGGTTTAATGCTGACAAGTGTAAAGTACTTCACCTCGGGAAGAACAATGAACAGCAAGATTACAGTATGAGAAGACATGGTTGCAACGAGAGAGTAATGATTGAAAAGTCTAGTGTGGAAAAAGATCTCGGAGTTTATGTCGACAAGGAGCTTCCGATGACATCGTTGGCGCTCCAAGTATGAACGCGTTCAAGAACAGACTAGATAAAGCTATGGAAAAATATATGTTCAGATTTGAAATGCCTAGAACCATATCGAACCCGGTGGAAGTCTAGTAGCTACTTGAAACTATCGTCAGTCATGAAAAGATCCGGTCAAATGAAACGATATTAGATCTTCAGTGAACAAGGCACGAAAAGGAAAGAATCGGCGACAGGCGCCACATCAGGCCTATACACTTCAGCGCCGAGATCACTATGTTATGTTTTGTTATGTTATGATATAAAATTTGTAAGGACCATTTCTAGCGACTCTACGTAGAAGCAATTTTTAATGATTTGTACATGGTTGAAATTATATATTGAAAAAACTGGGGGAAAACGGAAAAAGTCGTATAAAAAATAAAATAGAAAAAAGGGCTTCGAGAGTCGATAGATATTCTCTTTATAAATAGAATGATATGCATCTCGATGTCGTAGCACGTACATTGAAGTAGGAGATAACTTTACAATGGACTCCCATTTTTGCAGTTTGCCATGCATTTCACGCTTTCTTTTATTTTTTTTCCGAAAATTCATAGGAGCAAAATGATTTTCCTTCAGTGATTTACACATGGGGACGGAGCTTCAGTAATATCGGTCATCTAGTTTAGGAGATAATTTTGTGGAGAGACGCTCCCCTTATCCACGATTCCCCGTTCAATTATAGTGGATAAAATCGTAGAAGTCAAGAGTTTTAATGAGAGATGCTGAAGCTCAATTCGGAACTTGTTTTCAGCCGACCGTTGCAAGGGATTTACTGTCGCACCTCGTAAAACTTGATCCTATTACCAGCAAGACTTTTACCGTGAATCCTTATTAGCAGACGCGGTCAACACTAAAATGAAGGTTTATTCCGACACAGGCCCCAGCACTGCAGCATCAGAGCCGGCATGCGGCAGGCAGAGAGCAGATTATGGTAGGACAGAGTCGCCCCAGGCGTCGTTTCAGGTTACCAAAAATTCCCGAAGAAGAGGAAGAAATTATTGGACAGGACACGCAGTCGCCAGGTAAGTCGTCGTTCATTCACGTCTTAAAAAAGACTAACAATCGATGTTTTTGCTTCTAGTATCGAGAGTGTATAGACAAGCTTTGGTCGAAATTGGTCAGAAAAGTTTACATGTAGCTTCAATCACACCAAACGAATAAGATTTTGTTTCAATTCATGCCGCTTTTCAAACTCAATTTTACTGGCGTATTCAGTCCCGACAGGTTGCATAATTTTCTTAAATCCCAACATCGATCCATTACCTTCATTATAAATTAAATATTTTTGTTCATACAAAATTGGAGCGAGCAGGTTGCACTTAAACAATAATGAGATTTCCTTCCTCAATTTCCTAGCCACTTAACTTCAAGACACTATATCGTCGTTTTATTGCGAGAATATTTACCTGCTCTAGTCGTAAGGCTTTTACGATAGATGTTAAAGACAACAAATAGAATGCACAGCTTGCTTCAACCTGAAAACATTCTGCGCTTTTATGCACCTAATTAAATTATTAATAAAAAAAACAATTATTATTAAAACCTTTTATACAAGATCATAATTATTCAGTCGTTCTTGTGATATCTTTCCGAAATCCAGTCACTTTCCGTACGAAAACGTAAAAGTAATCATTCCGCGTAACTTGACAATTTTACCTCAAAGATGGAAAATAGTCTTAAGTAACTCGTTATAATCAAATCTCAGTTATACTTCAATAATGGAAGAAAATTTAAATTTCAACTCTAATTTTTAAGTTTTAATTTTTTTTATTAGATAAATTAGCACAAAAGATGAATTTGAGTGAAATTAGACAAGTTATCTGTAGGTGACCTCTTGAAATATTACCTTACCTTAATTAGCCTCTTAAAATACCACATTAATTGTCTCAGTTTATTCGTACAGACGAGGGAGAGCAGAGAGGGCCACAGCCCTCGAACGGGTCCCCTGAAAATCAACTCATTGTCGAACTCAGAGTGACAAGAAACAACATCCAAGCTAAAAACGAAGAATACACAAGTACCAGCACGGATAAAGTGCAAGAAATAACTGAAGATCCTGTTTACGAGAACATAGAAAACATTCGGTTAAGGCAGCGAAAACAAAAAATCTGTGGTGAAAAGTTGGGTAACATTATCGAGTGTGCCACCAACATAGACAGTAATGAACTTACAAAAGAATTCAGTAAAGACTTTGTGGCTTCCGAAGTATCAAAACCAGTGATTTGCGATGGTGATGATTGTAAGAGTGATTGTGTGAATTACAAACTGAGTAATTTAGTAAACGTAATTAATCAAAATCCCATTTCTAGTTTTATAAATAACGGGAAATGCATTAAAGATAACGAAGAAAGTGCGAGCAAATCCCTAACCGAATACAAGAACTTTCCAGATGTTAATAACAACAAGTGTAGAAACGAATTAAAAACCGAATATAATTACAACGTCAGTACAGAAGAAAACAATAAAGCGAACAGTGAAGTTAACAACAACGAAACCCCAGAACAAAGCGAAAACGCAACCGAAACAGAGAACCCAAAACTTAATGAGCGCACAATAATAAATTCGAACGGTAACAGATCAGTTATCTCAAATAATAGTGAAAATAACCCAAGTTTGACGACCACCTTCATGAAAAGTGTTAGGAAGCTCCGACAAGGCAGTTCCAAAAGTAGGAAGCCGAAAGATAGAGACGACGTAAAGGGCAACAGAAGCGACGACATCACGCGCGGTGCACATGTCGCCACGAACACCAGAAGGATGAAGATGACCAGCGAACGTTCTGTATCGTGCGAGACTCTCATCATAGAACCCAGGTAAGATCTAGCAGCTGATAAAGCCAACTGCTTATTGCTGCATGAATATGGGTCACTTGCGTGTTTAAATGGACGCTTATCACTGGTGGGGAAGTCGAGAAAAAATGAGCGTAGAAATACCTGGAAATTTTCAGTTTGTCGCACGTATCGCAAGTGAGTCGGGGAATAAATGGAGCGAAATGCAGGATTCTGAGTTGTGATTCAGAAAAAGAAATTATGTCACTTATCTATGAGAAGTAATCAATAGTTCTCGGATAAAAAATGTGTTAAGAGTCTTTGTCTTCAATAATTTGAATTTATGTCACTTATCTAGAGAAGTAATTCCTGGATAAAGAATTTGTCAAGAGTCTTCGTCTTCAATAATACGAAATTATGTCACTTATCTATAGAGAAGTAATTCTCGGATAAAAAAATTGTCAAATCTACTAAAGAAAAATGCCGTGGATCGAAGGCGATCGTATGCAGTAACCACTCACGCGTGAAAAGCTCATGAGTAACACAATAAAAGTTGTCATGTAAGCTCAAGGTTTAATCCGATAATTTCTTCTCGAGGAAAAGATTTAACTTTAAAAATAAAACCCTTCAAAAACTCCTCAAATAAATTTAATAGCATCATCAGCACTTTAGCAGCTGCGTGAAGTTTGACAACTTTAACCCATAAACCGCGGCCATTATAATTCTGAGCCGCACTGATAAGAAAACGTGTCCATTAGGTCATTTTACGGTAGTTCCATTAGAATTTGATTAGATGAAAGTATAATACAGAAAATAAGTCGCGTAGAGGAAGTTCGCCTGAGAAGTATGATTACTGAAGACCGTAAAACGCCCGAGTCATCGCCGTCACGACTAACGCAGCTGCTATAAAAGAGAGAGGATCGAGAGCTCGATCAGTGAAATACCCTTAAGCTGGTATACCGATAAAATACTTTTATAAAATACCGGTATAAAATACGGGTATAAAATGCTGGTATAAAATATTTTTATAGAATACAGGTTTAAAATACTGGTATAAGATACCACTGGTATAAAATTCTGGTATAAAACACTGGTATAAAATTCTGGTATCAAATACTGGTATAAAATATTGGTATAAATACCGGTATTGGTACAAAATACTGGTATAAAATACTTTTATAAAATACTGGTATAAAGTACTTGTATAAAATACTGATATAAAATACTACAACAAAATAGTGGCAAACGTTGCAGATACCAAAGAATAAATTAGCTTCTTCCACTTCGTGCTACTTAAATTCTTAAGTGTACAGAAATACAGAAATAAAATCCAGTGCCCATGTGCTAACAAAATAAAATGGTACGCGCTTCATAAACCAATACGGTACTTTATAACTTACTATCAAATATTTTAGTTAATTTGTTTTTAGTTAAGGAAAAACGAAGTTATCGCATATTTTCGGAACAAAGAAAAGTCTGTATTGCCAACAGATGTTGTGATATCATTTTACTTTTGTCTAAAAAAACTAAACGAAGGCTCTGAGCCTCTGACGAATGAACAGACAAAATAATTAACAGGTATCGAGTATAGTGTCATCAACAGGTATACTATAAAGAAATAATTATTCTCTAACTTCCTCATTAAAGTAAACTACATCACACATACGTGCGCCCATCACTCTCTCAACATCACCGGAATAAAATGTCACGGAAGCTCTTACAATGTCTTTATACATTCCGGTGATACAAAATCACACATAGCACACGACTTAGCTAGTACTTTCGTTCACGTACTAACATAAAAATGTTACAGAAGCTCTTACAATGTTTTCATACATTCCGGTGATACAAAATCACACATAGCACACGACTTAGCTAGTACTTTCGTTCACGTACTAACATAAAAATGTTACAGAAGCTCTTACAATGTTTTCATACATTCCGGTGATACAAAATCACATATCGCACATAACTTAAATTCAACATTACGTACTGATATAAAAATGTCACGGAAGCTCTTACAATGTCTTCAAACAATCCGGTGATTCAAAATCACATATCGCACATAACTTAACTTCAACATTACTGACTAGAAAGAGGGCATACATGCTCCGCATTCATCAATATCACAACAAAAAATAATGATAATTCGCAGGTTTCAGTAGGGCAGGACACAAAGGAATAATTAACGAGCGCGATCAATGGAAGACAAAGACTTCGCGGTATGAGCAACGGCACTGAGCTTTGATGGCCTGTCATGTGTGGCAACAATTTACCACACGTTTGGCAAGACACCTGTGGCAAACAATTCAATTGCTACATAAACAGTTGTTTGCCACACAAACAATTGTTTGCCACATACGTTTTGCCTCGCGTGTGCAGCAAACAATTCATTTGCCACACATGTGTTGCATACAATTCATTTGCCACACGTGTGTAGCAAACAATTCATTTACCACACGTGTGTAGCATACAATTCATTAGCCACACGTGTGTAGCATACAATTCATTTGCCACACATGTATAGCATACAATTCATTTGCCACACATGTATAGCATACATTTCATTAGCCACACGTGTGTAGCATACAATTCATTAGCCACACATGTATAGCATACAATTCATTTGCCACACGTGTGTAGCAAACAATTCATTTACCACACGTGTGTAGCATACAATTCATTAGCCACACGTGTGTAGCAAACAATTCATTTACCACACGTGTGTAGCAAACAAATCATTTACCACACGTGTGTAGCATACAATTCATTTACCACACGTGTGTAGCAAACAATTCATTAGCCACACGTGCGTAGCCTACAATTCATTAGCCACACATGTGATATGAACCGCCTCCTCAAGATGTGGCTTGCTGCATAGATGATATCAACACTACCGCTGCTATACAAGACTGCAGTGGTTGTTATGATAACTATACATGCACAGCAGTCATGAAGTTCTTGCGAGAAGTATATGGTTGTTATGATAACAATATATACGTATATACGAAGCATGATTTTTTAAGTAAGGACCGCTTTTGAATTAAAAAAAGACGTGCAAATAAATCGCGATAATTTTATTTATATATGAAAGCCTGCACCCTAATCTACTTTTCTACATAATTTCCGTGAATATTTAGGCACTTGTCTTAACGTGGCACCAGTTTTTGTATACCATCCGGATAAAATTCTGCCGCCTGACTTGTAGGTGAAATTCTGCCGAAATTCTGAATTCTACTGCAATGGAGGTGAAATTCTGCTGAAAAACACCTGAAATTTCTTCTTCCTGACGAGTTAGGCGGCAGAATTTTGTCAGGAGGGTATTCAAAAACTGGTGCCACGTTAAGACAAGTGCCTCGATATTCACGGAAGTTATGTAGAAAAGTAGATTCAAGTACAGGCTTTCATGTATAAATAAAATAATTGTGATATCTTCGCACGTCTTTTTTTTAATTCCAAAACGCTCTTTACTTAAAAAACATGCCTTGTATATTGCGATAAGTAAGGTTATCAAGATGCGCATATGCTTTGTATATGTATGCAAAGCATCGGTGAGGCTAGCCAACTTAACGCTGCTGCTGTAAGGCAAAAATGGTGCAATAGTGAGACTTCAATTTTACGATTGTTAAGATAAACGATAAATATGTGAAGCATATGAATGCTGCAGCAGCGAGGCACACAGCATGGAGCTGTGAGGCACACAGCATGGAGCTGTGAGGCACACAGCATGGAGCTGTGAGGCACACAGCATGGAGCTGTGAGGCCCACAGCATGGAGCTGTGAGGCACACAGCATGGAGCTGTGAGGCCCACAGCAGAAGCTGTGAGGCACACAAACAGGCCCGGAGATCAGAGAGGCCCTTTACGAGCTCATTATGTGCACGGCGCGGAATTGGATATGAGCTTCGCTCCGCGGCGCCGGAATCCAAAATAAAACAGCTGTGTAAAATGAGAAATTTAAAAGCAAAGAGTTTAGAAAAACTGATAATTTTTACCGGTCTTTGGCGAAGGGAAAGAAGTTTAGCACATAAAATGCATGACAAATGGGCAGTCGAACAGCACCTGAGGATAGGCGACTATTCAACACATGTTTTTTTACTGAGTGTTTTTTAGTCGCGAGCACATAAAAAAGTGCGTGCATTTTTCGAAAATAATTTAGAAGAATAATATCTGGCAAATTATTGGCCATTCTAACATAGCGACATTACTAAATATCATCAGAAGCGTTTTAGAGTAATTTTATGCGGGTAACACTGAGTTTAAAAAATACTAAAGTTTGCATTTATACGGGGAAGGAAATCGAAAAAGACACTTTGCTTGAAAATACCGAGCTTCTATGTCACCAGGGCCTTTATTGCTGCGGCTGTTTTTCATTGTTTTTCTTTTAGGACAGAAAAGAATTTGTGGCCAACATAAAGCGCTTTGGGAAGAAGCAAACGAGGGCTCTCAAGGAGGCTAGGGTAGAATAATTTTTAGAGTTTCCGAGGGGGCGGTTTTTTTTGCATCTCCGATAGCTCGGTACGCGACATTCCTCGACTTGGGAACGCTTAATGCAAATTCGGATTAATCGAACTCAAAATCTATGACATACAACGTAGCTAATAAATACTGAAAATTAAGACATGAAATCAAGAAATGCCAAGAAAGTAAATAAGAAATATTAATCGTTATATAAATACAAGAATAAATACTAGATTTTTAAATGAGGTGCATTCCTGAGAAAGCCCCCAAAAAAGACAAATTCTATTTGCAATTCTTGCTAGAATTTAGAAGCTAAATATGATGACTAAATAAGAGACGCAGCAAAACCTACGAAGAGGCGCAAGTTATCAAGACATAAAAAATAAATTTGGTAAAACTGGAGTGAAATTCAGGAAGTATGCGGTTTTGTACTGCAACGCATTTAAACTAGAGAAATTGATGACAACGCAAGACAATACAAATTCGACTTAACTTCAATAAAAGTACGGATGACGATGATGAAGTAAGATATTAGTATTTATTTGAACGTTGATGCATTAAAGCTGTTGAGATCAAACGCGAAGACCCCGCCTAATTCCGCGTTAGGTTTTTAAATCCGATGACAATCTTAGAAACATTCCAGAATTCGCACGGCTCGAGTGAAAAATATTATTGAATTAGACGGAAATTAAAGCAAGCCGAGAAGATGGAAGACCGAAATCTGTCGAACACGTAAAAAATTTAAATGGAAATCATTTCATTAAAAAAATTAAGTTTTAAAAAATTGAAGGGGATTTTTTTGGGAGAAAAATTAAATGCATCTATCTTCAACGCAAAGATGAACTAACAAACATGCAGATTCTTCTGATGAAACTGTGCTTCCACTAAAGTCAATTGCTTGATTTCAATATTAATTTTTAATCAAGTATACTTGGTGTTGAACATATAGTAAGAGCGTACGGTGGTTTGGGTGGATCCTAGCAACTTTAATCCTGTCTGAAAACATTATTATTCACTAATTTCGAATCGAAACTTTAACGTACACATTTGAAAAGATGGAAGGTTTCGTAGTTATTTGGCCAACTCGTGGCCAAAGAGGTGGCTATGCCAATAAAACCATAACCGATAGATTTGCGGTAAAGTAGATTTCGTCTGAAAAAAATATTGCATCTCTGAAGATCATAATATTTAAATGTCTGTGATAAGGCATATGAATCTTATATCGATCTCCCGGGGCAAGATCGCAGAAATCCTTCAAGAGACTGGGCAGTTTTGCACGATCTTTAGGAATTAGATGATCTGCCTACCGCGCCTATTTAGGATTAGACAAGAATGGAATTTTTTTTGGAGAGAGCGCTAAAGCAGGGACGCAGAAGATAGAAACATGACCGTAAGCTAAGGAGACAACGGAAGACAATCAAAGACCACAGCCTTGCGGTTCCTACCAAGATGGTTACAGAGGACACCCAATCTGGCGATACAAAATCTGAGGACTCCCATTCTAAGGAAAGCTAATCCGAGTACACAAAATTTCAGTACACCCAATTTGACGACATTGCATCAGAGAAACCATTATCAAAAGAAGAAATGTATGTTAAATCGCTGGTTGACGACAACGCAACGCACAAGAGCGCTACTCAGATGACCGTTTAGTGTAAGAATATAATAAAAGAAGAAGTTAAATAGAAAATAGAGACCAAATTTAATGGCAGAAGAGGCACAGCTTGAAGGACAAGAAAGTATAAGTTAATTGAAGAAGAGATATTTAAATAGAAGAATAGGAGCAGCCGAATAAAAGAATAAGCGTACCTCGTTCTAAAGCTAGGATCTGAATCGAGAAGGTCGTTGCGTCTTAAAGGAATTAATTATGACGTTGTGGGGACAGCCTGCCTCACACTCAAAGAAATGAACGAGACTTTGTCCAAATTACTATGAACTTTATGACATTGTGTGGGTCATCCTGACCCAGTTTGAGATGGCAGAATGGCTTATAAGTGCTAGGTTCGTTCTCTGCTGATTTTGGAGAAAGAATAATAAATTCTTAGGATATAATTAATATTTCTTATTAATAATTATTCTTAGCCCAGAATAATAAATTTCAATATTAGGACAGTATAATGAATTTATTTTCTTTAATTCATAGTGTAAGGTAATGGTAACCTACTGTATGCATTCTTTTTGAAATGCATTTTCTAATACTACCTTTGTAAGCTTAAAAACGTAACAAGGAACGTATACATCTTCATCAAAGGATACTAACCAAACGACAAGGTTTATGTTAATGAGTATGCACAACTTATCCCAAAATAACACATCGCACGGAAATTCAACAATTCGCCGAACGAACAAGTAGTCCGTAAATTTAGCTATTATTTCAATAAATTTTAGAGCTGAAATTGGGTGTTATCGAAGCAACTTGAATAATTTCAAATCGATGCCGAAGAAACTGGCCCGTATAATACACAAGGACATTTATTACAATCACAAGGCTTTCACGGTACTGAAAAATAAACCAGTAAATAGTTCCAACTTGCTCTCTAAAACTGGTGGGAACAAACTCTACATGGACGTTCGATCATTCATAAAAGAGCGATAAAAAATAGGGCGTGAATTCTTAGAAGCTTGAAGCGAACGCAGCACAAGCTAACTCGTAAAAACTACAGCCATGGGCACTTGAACACTTCAATTCCAGGGGCTGATTCGACACCTTCTCGGTTCCTGATTCATCACCAGAACTTCAATTTAAAAAGGCCTAATTCTAGTGAAAATTTGATCCGGTGATTATTCTGTTTCTTATAACAATGCCGTGTACTATGTACTCGACAGTGAGTGATATAAAAAAGAGATCGGTCAAACATAAGGTATTGATTTTGGTAATATACGATTAATGCAAGATTAATTTTTTTGCAGTTTGCAAGACATAATTTTATATTCCTATGGTGCAATCAATAGGCGAAACATACACAATTTTGTCTAGCTTTTTGCAGTTTACGATTATATTTATAACTTTATGTTTCTATGGTGCAATTCACAAGCGAAACCCAATTTTGCCTAATGGTTTCAATTTTCCGTTACAGTTTACAAGATTGGGATGAGTGGGAAGCGAGGGATCCTTCAACTATGCCATCTATGGTAAGCAGAAGAAAGATCTTGCAACGCCGCACGCTGGCCCCTAAGCAAACAGACTACGAAGATAATGAAAACGGGGGCGTTTCTCATTGTGCAGGCGAAGAGAAACATTGCCAACCAGAAGAAATATACGCCACGATGGATGTCAATTTCGCAACTGAAGCACACGACGTGAATGATCAGAAAGGCAATAAAATGATAAACAAATGCAATGGTAACGAGTCTGATTACATTCCCAAGAACAAAGTGATTTTTTCCTCTCCTAATAGACCGAACAATAAAGAAAGGTTAAAATTATCTCACAAAACTACGGACAAGAAGGATTCCAGTGGAGTTGTGAGAAAGCAGAATCTTGAAGAGCAAAATAGTAAGGGAATTTTCAAGCATATCTCCGCTTCGGGTTCTCCCGACCAAAGTTCGACAAAATGCGAGCTTTCTGCTAGCGAAATTGAAGAAGAAGGCTATGGCAACGTCACGGGACAAGAAGATGCAGCTTTAGATGCCATTTCGCGAAACAAAGACGATTCTCTGTATGCTTATGAAGGCAGGCAGCACTTGTGCCATTTGCAAGCTCCAAAAGAGGGCCAGGCAGATACTCTTGACACCGATTCGTGTGGTTACCAAGATGAACGCGAAAAAGGTTCACCGGATTTCGGAGGCGAGACGAAAGAAGTGCTTTGTAGTTTTCAAGGAAATCACACGAATATTGGATGTCCTCAGGATGGTAGTTTTGATGATCGTTCAGCTAGTGAATATGAAAAAATTGTAGGTTCTTGCGGATTTCCAATTAGTTCTAACGGAGATGGCGGAAAAACAACGGTTTCTGATAATCATGAAGCTGAAACAGAAAACGGTCTGCACCCAGACCAAAAATGTGAGAATTCATACGACTCTCATGAATATGAAACAGTAACCCTAAAAAACGAACACGCTGAAGGAACACTCAAAAAGAACAAATTTGAGTCATTGTCAAATGTCGATACGTTATTGAAAAATAAGAATAACAGAGCCACAACACCTAATGATATTGTTCAGGGTAACGATTCGGATGACGATATTTCTTCAGGAAATTGCAATCCAGAAACAAATGACGAGCCCTTGTATGACGTTATAGAAAATGTGCTTCGACCGAATATAGAGGAAACAAGTGATGGATGCGTCAACTTGCCACCCAAAAATGAAACGTCGGCGAAAAACTTCAACGAAAGATCGCCGAAAAGTGAGCAGGAACTGATGAGAACTGAAGAAGCGTCTGTGAGTAATGCTGACGTATCGGTTAGTACTGACGGAATCGAAACCTCATTAAGAACTGATGGCATGGAGACAAAGACACGAAATGCAGAAGATTCAATGGATATTGCTGAAAATGACATTAAAAATCCACACGAGTGTGATGAGCCAATTTATCAAGACCCAGATGAATGCAAGAGAGAAATAACCGAGCATCCGGCAACGCTAGGAATCATGATTGAGGGCTCAGCTGTGAATGGTTACAAGGAAGCTCTACAGAACGACGACCTAATCATTATCGATAAGGAGCGACTAGAAGAGGTAAGAAATATTGATTGAATTTTCATTTTTTCTTAACAAAATTCAAGATACGCTTAATTATTCAATGCGCATATTGTTTCAACTTTACAAATAGTTTACGAGCAAACGACAATAGAGCCTAAGTTTGTTCAGACATTATTTAATAAATAAACATAACTGGAATGTTATTAATTCGGGGAGACGTTTAATTAGTTATTGCTCACTTAACTGCATTAAGCTAAAAGATATAACTGGAAAGATAATGATATAAGAAAGATATAAGATAATAATTTCTACATTGAATGACTTGATAAATTTGTCTTTTAAGTTAAATTTCAACTGCTTTCTTATTGCTCGTCGGATGTTCGACAAACGAAAGAAAACATATCATTGATAAATTTCCGCTATGCAGCGATACATCCGAAACTCGCGTGATGTTGGATAGAAAAATACCGCATCACAAGACAGCGACTCTCACCATCGTTGTGAAAGAAAATGAATTACTATAACGGTGCTGAATAAGGCGCTTATTGCATTACGAGCAACTGGCTCCTTTCATGGCAGTTAAATAATGCAAGCTTAACTTAGGACACCCCCGACAAATGTGATCGTTAAGACCTTCTTTTTAGGTCGCTTCTGAGAGACTCCGAACAGGGTTTATAGTTCTGGTAAAGTTGCTTGCATCGTCCATGTGACACCAAATGGTACGGTCGGTCGCTTTACGAGCCTCTGAATCGTGCACCACGAGAATGCGGTGCAGCCTGACGCCAATTTTACGCGACGGATGGCATGTCGTCTGACAAATGCGATCGCTAAAATGCATCGCATGGAAAAACGCCTTAAGAACTGAAGCTTGCTTAGATCTATTAGAAGTTCGCTGAAACATGTCAGAGGCTCGCTGAAACTTATTAGAAGCTCGCTGAAACTTATGACAAGCTCGCTGAAACTTATTAGAAGCTCGCTGAAACCTATAAGAAAATCGCTGAAACCTATTAGAAGCTCGCTGAAACCTATCAGAGGCTCGCTGAAACTTATTAGAAGCTCGCTGAAACCTATGACAAGATCGCTGAAACCTATCAGAAGCTTGCTGGAACCTATTGGAAGCTGGCTGAAACCCATCAGAAGTTCGCTGAAACCTATCAAGAGCTCGCTGATAGGTATGCTTTTGCGCTTCAATTCGAAATGTTTTATGACGTTCGATGCAATGGGATGTCGGTAGTCATTTGCCTATCGTAAGAGACATTTAAAAGACTAGCCGATGTCGAGTCTCCATCAATCTAATTAAAATGAAGATAAAATATGAACAAACTCATTTTAAACTTTTGACGTAAGGTTATTTTGTATCAAAAAATTAAGCGTGCAGTAAATTCGTAGACACAGAACAGATTCAGCTGGACATATAAGCGCCGAGAAAAACAAGTTGAAATCCCTTAAAGCCCAAAAGTTTGGCGAGATATTTCAGCGGCAGAAAATACGATAAACTTTTGCAGTCGAGGCAGAAGCAGGAACGAAACAAATACAGGCGAAACGTGAGCAACCAGAAGCTCGTCAAGCAATTGCCTAACCAAAGTTCAGGCCAGGAAATTTGTGGTTCTTTCTTTTCATTTGAGAAATTTTCTTTCACAAATGTGCTCACACAAAATATTTCAGTAGCACCGTACCAGAAAAAAAACTGATAATTCAAATGTAACATTTTTTTGCTCGCATAAGCCGTGCGAGGTTACATAAGCAAACTGTTACTCTGTGTGCATAATGAAGTTCGAATTTCTACTTAAAAAAGAACACAAAAACGCAGTTGAATTGAAATTTTTTACAAAGAGGTATAATTATATCGCTCTTCGCATCACAATGAAGGCAAAACTTCAGAACTTTCGCTCTCATTCTTATAATATTTTTTAACCAGAAACTGGAACCCGATGACGATGTGGCAGAGCTGGGCGACCACGGAACACAAGTCACCGAAAAGTTGGACAAACTTGTCAACAACGAAGAACATGTTGCCGACAAGCTCGTCCGACCAACGAACAAGATAACGATTGTTTCTGAGGGAGCTTCGCAACCTCGATCGATGAGCAGCGACAACGTGGGAAAATTTCGGAGTCATTTCGAAAGCTCGACAGTTAGTGCTCGTAAGTTTCACACTAAAAGCATTTGGATATGGATATTGGTGACTCAAACGTCACTAATATCCACCAAAAATTATAAATTTGATTTCTTATGCTCACTTAAAAATCAACAACTAAACTTTTATTTGAAATTTCCATTTCCTAAACTCTATTTGAAATTTCCATTTCAAATATCGGCGGTTATTTTTCATATGATTTCCTAAGCTCACTGAAAATGAACGACAAAACTTTTACATTTTCTATTTCAAATTTTCATTTCAAGTTTCGGCGGTTATTTTTCATATGATTTCTTAAGCTCACTTAAAATCAACAACTAAACTTCTATATTTTTTATTTCAAAACTTCCATTTCAAGTATCGGCTGTTATTTTTCATATGATTTCTTAAGTTCCCTTAAAATCAACAACTAAGCTTTTATATTTTCAGATATCGGCGATTACTTTTCGTGCAGTCATGCACGGATTGTACTAATAATATAATAATTCGTTTTTACGTAGGAAAACCAATTATACAAAATGAGTCTGTGTCCAAATGAGTTGCATTCGTGGTAATCAAGTTTCCCGTATACGTGAAAAAACTAACGACAAAAGAATAGATCAGAATCTATTTGCATGGAATTAGATGATAAATGATAAAATCAAGTCTCGCATGGAGAGAACGAGAAGTCGTCCAGCGATATTGAATTCGCAACTTTGATGACTGTTAATTAAGTGTAAAATAAAAATTGAATGAAAGCATTGACAAAGCTAGAACACCAACTACTAATGATGACTATGCTAATTTTAGTATTTACCAATTTGTAATGTATATGCAATAATAATTTTTCAATTTCATTTTTTGAATTTTAATACTCATGCCAATTCGTCGAATTTCATCTTAATTCTCTGGCACTGCTGGCTTATTCGAAATATCTTTGTTCCCTTTGTTCCACAATCACCATCAGTCCCTTAATTGGTTTACATTTAAAATGCAGTATTGATTAAAAAGAGGCACTATCAATTAGCGCAGGATGTATGCATTTCATTAAACTTGAACAATGCAACAAAAAGCGAAGATTTCAAAACCAGAACGATGGATCGCGGGGTGAAAAAGCAGTTCAGCTGTTCCAAATAAATGATTGCATTTGAAGAATAAGGGTTTAACCAAAGGAAAATTTGAAATCTATAAGCAATGATATCTTGCAACAATACAGCCATACGTATATCACTTGAATAGGAGCTTTTCAAAATATGCCTTGTGAACAAAAATTATTATTCAATTATTTCAATAATTATTAGTTGCTCTTTCTCTGTATCCTCTAAATATTCATCGCAAAATAACCTATATATTCAACAGCAGGCACTCTCCGAGGGAATTGTTCACGTCCATCACAAACGTCGCTCATAAATCCTAGCGTGGAAATATGCACGTCAGACGCAACGTGCCAAACCATTCCTCGGAGACAACTGAACAAAACAACGGCTCCCAAGTCCTGGCTGAAATCCCTGCAAATGAATGACCTAGCACCACAAGTCGAGAACAGACTGCCGTGTCACGTATTGAGAATCACCGCAGAGATCGCCGAGTACCAAAAGCGTTCAGAAGACATTAAACGAATGGCTACACGAGCAACAGGGTACATTGAAAACGATAACGAAGATTACGATTACATACGGACAAACCGAGGAGAATTCGGGACACCCACACATATGTCAACATTGTGCAAGGGGGACTCTGAACCAAATGCTGCTAAAAATTTGTCGAATTCTTTAACAAAAACGTCGCAAAGCACAGAGGATCTAAAATGCAACACAAAGATGGCGTCAAACATCGCAGTGTCAAAGAAAGAATTCATGTCGGAGCTGAGCGCCACGCTGCTCAAGCAGAGTTCGGTGTCGGAAAATTGGCCTCACTCGGATAACGTTGGACCTTCTTCGTACCTCGCACACTCCAAAATCTTGGAGAAGCTCAAGCAATTCAAACAAGGTAGCCACGATGCCCCTCGTAAATCCCAGCACATAGAATCGGTGACGACAAGTGCCGGCAAAACGGTGCATTTAAGGAAGCCTGTTTTGGCCAAAGGATTTAACGTACAGAAAGCTTTGCAGGACAAGCCTAGGGATTTCCACGTCAGGCAGCATCGCCCACAAAACAAATTCTTCAACAGCGAAATGAGGATAAGAAGTAAAAGTGAAAGGTATGATTATATATTAAGCGCTTTTTCCACGCCATACCATTATGATATTTTATGGCTTTACGGGGAAATATTACTCTGTTTTATTGATAATTGAAATGAACCTAATTTCCTTATTAAAAAATCTAAAATTGAAAGAAAAAGCCAGTAAAAGATAAATGTAATTCTGTCACTGTAAATATTTAAGAGTTTAGAAAATAATATGCTTAAATTCTTAAACCAGTAATGTCTGACCTGAAGGGCATGTTTTCGTAGAAAAAGCTTCTCGGCTTAAACTTCTTTCAATTTACAGTGGTTCTGATGGAATGTACATCCTCCCGATTGACATTTTTTTCGTCATCAAGAAAATCGTTAATAAGTTGCTTATTTTCTCCAGCTTATTTCGTGAGATAAAACAATTAATACTGACGTGTCACAAAGTTTCCTCGAGGCCGACGGAAGTCCGTGCCGAAGTTTTAATCGGCAATTGAAATTAATTTTACCGATAAGTGACAAAAAATTAACGCAAAAGCGTTCAGTTGATTCAATCGCTTCATATTTTCAGCACAAACACAACTGCATTTAAACATGCAGCAATGTAAATACATATAAACAAAGTAAAACTTCACTTATAAGCCAAATATGAGGGGTTGCTTATATATTTAATTTCAATTGCAACTAATAGGTTTATGATCGTGATCGCATTGTGATGCAGTGCATCCAAGCCGTATCAATATAAAAACCAAACTGTTCGTGTAAACTGTAAATATTTGTAAATGTAATATTTCAAACCATAATGTGCACAAATGTTATAAATATTCATATTTTAACGTCGAGATTTACAGTTACAGCCAAAGCACAAATAAATATAAAAAAATAAACCAAACTGTACAAAAATTAAACTTCTGTAATCACTTTAATGCAAGGCAGTTAAGTTGCAAAAATAATTTGCCCGGATTATTAATAAGTATTCATATTATAACGCCGAGATTTACAGTTACAGCCCGAACACATATATAAATATAAAAACTTTAGACCAAACTGTACCAAAATGTTATAAATATTCATATTATAACGCCAAGATTTACAGTTACAGCCCAAACACAAATATATATAAAAACTTTAGACCGAAATGTACACAAATGTTATAAATATTCTTATTCTAACGCCGAAATTTACAGTTTCAGACCGATTAAAAATATGTAAAAAAAAATGTAGACCAAAATGTATAAATGTTATAAATATTCATATTATAACGCCGATATTTACAGTTACAGCTCGAGCGCAAGCAAGACACATGCAAGAGAAGGCGGAGGAGACGTGGAAAGCGTTTCGTCTGACACCAGCGACGACAGCGGTGTCTGTAATGACAGCTCCGTGTCGTCCTCTAAACCCTGCAAGGTTCCGAAAAACCTCGTGACTAAGAGAGCACAAAACATCAAAGCTGGTGAAAGCGATGGTTTCTTGAGCACCGTGCCAGACTTCCAAATGAAATCTAATGTCGAGGATTTCGATGACAATAGCGTTAAGGTGAGTGATGACTTTAGTTAATAATTTTTTGTTAATATATTAGTTCATTTGGAGTGCTTTAACCAGAATTAAAAGTAGCACAGTGACATTGCCAAATAATTGGTCGAGAAATTTAATTCATCCCCAACTTACCGCACATTTTATTCAAGATCTGTAAGGTCTCCAGCAATGGAAGTCTGAATGTGCTATATTCGAAACGTTGATTTAGCTTTTGGATGAGACATTCGCTCGGCAAATTGGGAAAATCGGAAGTTAAGGTTGTATAAAAAATGATCAAGGCACAATAAAAACAACGCAAGGGACCTAATATTTTTGCTAAAAACATCTCGCGAAACAAGTTGCTTTTCTTCACTTATAATAACGAACTGTCACTTCCCAAATTTTGATTCCAAGTCATGCGTCATTTTGCAGTGGATCGACCCTGAGGTGCTTGCAAAAATACGTTCGGTGGGCACTACGGTGATTTTTTTCGGGAAGCGCCAGCCCGTCGCGCAAAATGCATCTCCAAAAAGCGACTCCCGTCATCGCAGAAGTGATGGCAGGCACGACCTGTGGCAAGTCCGTGAAAATAGGAAAAACTTTGGAAGTGACTCGAGCAAGAGCCAAAAATCCATCAAAAACTATGACGGAAATTGGGTTGGCGACGACAGCGACAGAAAACACGATAAAAGAGAACTCAGCAGCGACGTCACCGACTATCACTCTGGGACAGTCAGCAAGGTTTCACAGCAAGATTTAACCTGTAATAAAAATATGAGGACGAGTATTAAATTGCTCGAAAAACCCGGTAATGAAAATCTCACGCATGACTCGCTGCAATCAGGAAAATTAATTGGTATGAATCACAATGAAGAACCAATTTACAGTAACCTGCTAAATTCGAAACGGAATGGATCCGAACCTGCGACCCTCGGGAGCGAAGACGTGAGGAAGCAATTAGCGTTGGCGCTTAAATCAGAGCTACGCAAATGCAACAACCTTGATGACGAACATGATGATCGAATTCAAATGAATTACCCTTTGAAATCCCGAGATTATTCGAGATCAGCAAGTCGCTCAGATCTCATCAAATCGGAACGACAGAAGGAGACCGATGAAGCTGTCTACCAAAATGGAAATAGATCAGATATCAATAATGGGCTTCAGAAGTGTCGAGATCATCGCGAGTCAGCGAAGATTCTTGGATCGGAAGATCATGCAGGACTGGTGATCAGTTCAGACACGTGGAAAGGAAGGACAGATGCCTCAAGCAACGTCATGAGGATCAGGGTACGTCAAGAAAGAGAAATTGAGGAGCGGGAAGCTGTGATGCAGCTCGCTAGTGAGACCGACACTGAGTCAGGCAGTTCCACGTGAGTATTGTTTTATTATTGTTCTTATAATTATTGTTCTTGTGTATATTGTTGGTGAATTACTGAATTAAATTAAATTTGAAATACTGGTATATGAATCCACTCAGAAAAACTCGTGAGTGTATCTAGAGCATTTATCTAAAAGTATTATATGTACTGTTGTTAAATAATATTACAAGCAATTTTCACTTGAATTGAGTCAACTATTTCCCAGAGAAAACTCATCAGAAAACTATTTCATGCAAATTTTTTAAACTAAGTTCAAAAATGATGTCCAACAGTTATTGCCCTCTAAAATAAGAAATAAATTTCAGAAGAAAATTGAGACAGACTGTGGTTAACTGAAGTTTTTGGTCCGCAGAGCGTCCACACCTCGAGTCGTAGGAGTCGTCAGGAAGGATCAATAATGAAACAAAACTGACCACGACATGAACATAAGGATACAAAAAAAACACATAAGGGTACAAAATCGGTGTCAATTCCTTCGTTCATGTGCGGATTCCATGCACACAAACAATTCAGGGTTAAAAAATATAACTCAATACTCACTGCAGTGAGTGACAGATAGCGCGCATTTTCTCGTCGACGTAGACGTGAAGTCACGGACGGACGGACAGACAGACAGACCGACATGACGAGCACAATAGCGCATCTTTTTTCATAATCCATAAATGAGGATATTCGCTAAAAACGCCGAATTAAGTGGCTAATAAATCTTCATACAAGGTAAAAGGTTAGCAATAAGGAATACAGCACAAATACCCATGACTTGTCTTCAATTTAATTATCATTCTAATGACAAGTAAAGCGCAATTATTGCACCCCTGCATTGGGAAAATCTGTCCCAAGCTTTAAAATTTTGATACTCGAGCAACGCTCTACAGATGAAGAGCACGAACAATCCATTATAAATATAATTTGAACGCTTATACACATAACACATTTTTTTATCGATCGCCACAATTATGAAATTAAATGACCTGGCAAAAGAGGCGTATCAATGCTACATGCAGAATGTGTAACTATATTTTGAACATCATGACCCATTTTTTCCTCTGAGTGTACAGCAACCAGAGAATACAGAGATCCGTTTAATGTTTAATAGTGAGTAAAAAGCACTTAATTTAATGCGAGGGAAAGTGATAAAGAAGAGACATGATTCTGATGACAAGGAAATGAACAACGACTGACACGACATAAAGTTACGTCTCAGGAGAAGTGGAAGGCAGATTTAAACTTATGGAATCACTTCAATGCAAGGCAGTAAAGTTGCAAATATAATTTGCACGGATTATTAAGATAAGTGTAACTGCATTTCAGAAGGCATTAATGATAAAAACTTTTTTTCATACGAGTAATCGTAATTTTATATTTTATATTATCAGTAATGTCCTAATTCAAATTAGACCTGCATTTCTAATTTAATTACATCGATTAATTAATTTACTAATACTAATTAATTAGTAAATGTTCGGAAAATATTAGCTTTTCTTCGAGTTATGAGAAACGATCGATTAATTAGCTGTCATTAGACAGCACTTAGATTTATCTTTTCATCATATTTAGCTCACAAGTAAACTAGTTCTATAATATCCAATGATATATAAGTAACGGGCACATATACAGCATTAAAATATAACGAGCAGTTATTATTTCGTCAATATTTAAGTAATTACATGTTTTGTCCGCATGATGAGTATCTCAGCTTATATTTAAACTATTATTGACTTATTTTTAAGGGCAAAAGATTGATGTTTTGAGAAGCAAACGGCTAGATAAAACGTATTAGGTTTTAATAAACCGAAGTATTAAAACTGAGCCTGCAAATTAATTCGCAAATTATTTCACAAAATTTTATTCATAAGTACTATAAACAATATTCGCGGTAGTGTTTGTACAATGTTTACTTTAATAAAATTATAAACCATTGAAAGTTTTTTCTTGTGGGAGAACTGACTGGAAAACCAGACTCGGTGATTATTGATATTAAGAGGGAAGGGAAATTGAAATATTCTAAAATATATGGTGAGGCATGCAGTTCTACACGGAAATACTTATAAAATAAATAGTGCTATGAAGTCTATAAGGCGGTCCTATCAGGAATTTTGGACAGATTTATAGAATATTTGAATCACTCCCCAATAAACAATAATAATAAATACAATAAACCAACATTAATGAGACTAGATGCTTGACATATATTAGCATTTATTTGATCAACCGAAAGCTTCATTCGTCCAGCACAAAATTGAAATATCTATGTATAAGCCACTACACTATTATTTGTATTAAAAAATGGAAAATCGAAATAGATTTATAAAATTTAGAAATTTCTTAACGAATCATATTTATCACATTTCAGGGAATAACTGTAGCGAACTTTTCACTTGCCTAATTGAAAAATCATTACTAATTTTAAATTGATGAAATTTCGAGAACCAAATACGCGATAACTTCTCAACTTACCCAAGAAACAAAATGTGAAAAAATATCGATAACCACGCAACAATAAGTAAAAATTATATATAAATGTATATACAATATAAAATATAAACACAATAAATAAAAAATAAAATTAATCAAGAGAACAAACATACGCACTAATGCTGGCTATGAATTTCAAAGAACACTTGCTCTTGAGGATCAACTTTAAAATTTTTTTAGAAATTCCTCCAATTTCACTGCACATCATGACAAAATTAAGCAAGCACAAACCTGTTACGATGCATTAAAACTTCATTCGTGAGTTAACATTATGTCCTAATACTGTGAAATTAGTCCAAAACTTCAGGTATCGAGTGACAGGTAAATGCATCTTCCACAATGAGTATCCGAAAACTCTGGCAGAACATAACTCTATACTGATTCTCAAGTTAATATTTTCGAAATAGTCAACTTGAAATGAATCAAATATTTAAAATAAAATCTTTTTATATTGCAAAGCTGTTTTTAGAATCAATGAATATTAGAAGCTTCAACTCCGGCTAGAGATATAACATCACTGATGCAGATTGATGGATCAGTGAACCAAAGTTAATTAAGTGTACAAAACACTGATGCCGGTTAATGTACCAGTAAACAAAAGTTAATTAAGTGCACAAAACACTGATGCCGGTTAAATACACCAGTGAAAAAGTTAATAAACTGCAGGAGGTAAAACCAATGATAAACTACATGAGATAAAACCAAGTAGAGTAAGCGTGTACAGACCAGAGGCAGAGCTCGAGGTAGAGTGTGTAGAGCTGCTTGACGTCGCGTCGGAGGTAGAGCTGCAGCATCGCCATCCCATCCACGACTGCTGCGCCTGACCGGAGATAATACACGTCAGTTAAAATAATTATATAGCGGTTAGTTATAAGTTATTTAGCGCTTTATATTCTAACAATAAATGCTTCTAATTATTGCATTAAATCAAGTGTCAACTGTACAGGGTATGCGAGTTAGTTATGATAATGATTCAGCGCTTTCTATTTCAACAATAAATGTTTCTAATTATTGCTTTAAATAAATGAAAGTGTCAACTATACAGGATATGCGAGTTAGTTATGATAATGATTCAGCGCTTTATATTTCAACAATAAATGCTTCTAATTATTGACTTAAATAAATTAAAGTCTCAACTATATACAGGGGTTAGGTAAAATAAAGGAAACGCCTGACAAATCCACAGAATATATAATGGTATGGTGTAGGTTATTCATATATTAATATATTCAAACAAATTGTGAATTGTTTCCAAATTAATTTGAACCCATTCTTCAGTTAAAACTCCCTCCAGTTCTTTTTAAGACGATGGCGGTGGGAATAGACTTCTGCTTGCATCTCTAAAATTAACAATAAATGCTCGATAATATTCGAGTCTGGAGATTGTGGTGGCCAAATGAGATGCTCAACTTCATTACAATGTTCCTCGTGCCATTTTTAGAGCATTTCTCATTCATGGAAAAAATGCACTATTGTGCTCGGCAGTCCGTTTGTCTGTCCGTCTGTCCGTCCGTCCGTGACTTCACGTTTTCGTCGACGAGAAAAGGCGCTCTCTGTCACTCACTGCAGTGAGTACTGAGTTATATTTTGTAACAATTTCAGCAGTATGGATAGGGGTATTATCAAATCGAAAGATGGCGTTACCCTCTAGAAACAGTGATTGATCATGAACTTGGTCCTCTAAAATTCCTAAATAGTCACGGCTGTTGATTCTTCCATGAATAGAAATCATTGGTTCGCTGAATTTCTAATGAATAGACCGTCGGTGGTGGTGGAATGACTGCCGACACACAATAGTTTTAAACTAGGGATACACATTCCACGGCAAAAAACTAATTTTCTGATTATTCTAATTCCGATTAAAAGTTTTCTATAGAAATCAGATCTGCGCAGCTCTCGGTGGATAGTCTTTGTGGAATCTAAGTTTTGTAGGCGTCCATTTAGGTCTGCAGTAATCGAGGACAGTACCTTTAGAAACGTCAAGCATTCGGGAAGTTTCTGTCACACTAGCACCTATCATACGGGCACCAACAATTTTGCCTATTTGAAAGTCAGAGAGGTTTACCATTTATAGGTTATAGACACAAAATTTACTAAAAAATATCTGTGCAAGAATAAGTATCAATCAGCAGCAACAATAAACAATAAAACATAAAAATATGTCACGTTTTAATTGTTCATAACATGTTCAAAAATCACGATATCAAAATGTTAGGTGTTTACTTGTTTTATCATTTCTTGTATATTTTAATAACATATTAACTTGAAATGATCTTGTGAAAAGGTTCAGAGCAGGTTAGGATGAAGGTCAACGTTTACGAACAAAGACGAGAAATAACAAGCAACAAAAAACTGATAATTAATCTGAAAATTCTTTGTAATATTCATTTTCTGTCGAGTTTTAATTGCGCTTCCGTAACGTTGATTTCAGCTATACAACAAAAAGCGAAATCAAATCTTACGTTAATTTTTCTGGAAGCAACTTGATACGAATTTTCTCTGCAAACTTTCAATTTAAAAATAATGCAGCCTGAAATAAATACTAATGATGAAATCAAGAGTACTCATCTTCAAGTAAAAAGACATTTTTGTTTTGTTCAAACCATAGCAAGATATTTCGAGCCTTTACGTTTTAGGACCTATATAAGCTCAACTGAAGCACACTAATATTGCTTCTCCATCTTCATATTGATATAAACGTAGTCGTTGACTATGCCTAAGTTCTGGGCAAAATGTATTGAACGACCAGAGATCAAATGAGGTACAAATCAAACGAAAAAAATTATTTTCCATTAATTATGGGTTTCTAAGCAGAATTCATTCTTGAAATGGAAATACAAGAATGGCTTTAGATAGGTACTTAAATATTGGGATGTAACTCCGTAGACTTCATCACTCACTATGCTCTATTGCAGACAAGTCCAAGTAGAACCTGACGAGTGTACCGGTAAAAACATAGGTATCTTACGCATCAGAGACGCTGAGTTTCATATTTCAAAGACATTAAATCTTTCAGCGATTGAAGGAATATTTTGCGTACTTTTATCTGCAATTAAACTTTGCATTCGGATAGGAAATTAGCTGAAAGGGTAGGAGAGTTAAAATGTGTAATAGAAATACACAAACGCTCAAATTGAGTGTCAACTTGATAAAGAAAATAGGTGCGTATTAGAAGAGACGATTATCGAGATTTTATCTATTAAAAATATATTTATCCTTAATTCATATATACTTGTTAGACATAAATGGCTCTTGCTATCGTTATTTTTTAGAACGATAGTAAGGAAAAAATAGTAAGTAGTAAGTAAAAAAGAACGGATAGTAAGTAAAAAAGAACGGATAGTAAGTAAAAAAATATAACACAGTACTCACTGCAGTGAGTGACAGAGAGCGCATTTTCTCGTCGACGGAAACGTGAAGTCACGGACGGACAGACAGACGGACGGACGGACATGGCGAGCACAATAGGGCATTTTTTCCATGAATGAGAAAATGCGCTAAAAAGAACTATAGTTCTTTTTCCCATCGTATCCACTTCAGTGCGAATTGTCTGAGACAAGTCGGAACCTGCCACACCAAGATCGCCAGAAAAAATTCATGTAATCCAACCACGAAAAACCTTACGCCGCTTTAATTCCAACTTAGAGTCAAACTTGTCCCGTAATGACGTCGCTGAGGTCCTGTAACACACTAAGGCAATTTTTTTAGCCGTGGCTTGTACCGAGTGAAAATTTACAGAAGCGGCAGCTTCCGATTTGGACTACCAGAAGCTGGGGCGACTCTAAATTTTGTTACCCAGTGAAAATTTACAGACGCGGCAGCTTCTGATTTGAATTACCAGAAGCTGGGGCGACTCTTAAATTTTGTTAGGATTATGGCCAGTTCAACTTTTATATGGCTGTAATTAAGAAAAATGTAAAAAATATATTTCTATACTTCTAGATAAATATTTATATATTCTTCTATATAATATATAAAGTATATTTTTATCTATAATATAAATAGAAATATACTCTATATATTTCTATCTATAATTCGAAAAGAAATGCAAATTTAGACGACAGCAAAACGAGAGAATGAAAATTAATGGTTATGGTCATAAACTTTGGAAACTTGATCCATATTTATTCTCTTCTGAATTGTTATCAGTAAAGTAGAATAATTGGAACATAATTATAAATGAACCAATAATTAATTGAATCAGGCATTAACAATACAAAATGTTTAACGCGAACTTTTCCAAACCGTATGAAGGACAAACGAACGGAACTATAGGTCAAACCAAATTATTGAATGATTAATGCCGTTTTCATTCATTAAATGGTTCATTTTACGCTACATGTAGTCACATACCAACAACAATAATGTATCAAAACTTACTTTAAAACCCAGAATCCCCAAAGACTGCACGTTCTGTTTAGCACATAATTATAACTTTTTGCGCTTTATTACACATCATTTGGGTTGTCTCGAGAAAATGTCTCAGGGCGGACAGCTTTCGTTCTTTGCGGCTCGATCGCACACCATCAAATCGCTTATAAAATCTACCATCAAAATACAGATAGCTGAAGCATGTTGTATTGATGCTGTATATTAAATTCAGACAACTAAAGCATGTTGTATTGATACCGTGGATTAAATTCAGATAGCTTAAGCATGTTGTATTGATATTTTATATTAAATTCGGACAGTTAAAGCATGTTGTATTGATGCCGGGGATTAAATTCAGAGAGCTAAAGCATACTGTATTGATGCTGTATATTAAATTCAGATATCTAAAGCATGTTGTATCGATGCTTTATATTAAATTCAGATAGTTAAAGCATTTTCAAATGATGCAGTTCTAAAGCATGTTGTATTAATGCAGTGGATTAAATTCAGACAGTTAAAGCAAGTTCTTGATGCCGGGATTAAGGCTTCATAAAGTGCTTCATGCTCAAGGGAAAGGAAAGTAATCGCGTACTTTATTATTCACAGCGATCGGATATTGCGGGACATCTTCAGGGATATTATTAACGAGCTTATGCTGGAGCTGCACGGGAGCTCGTCCAATCATTTTCAGAAGGGGACACGCGGATAGTCTGAATATTATATAGTATTATTTATATAATATATAATATTACAATTTTTATAATATATATTATATAATATAATAATTTTTATAATATTATGTAATTTAGCAAACAGCAATTATGATAATTACATAAATGGTACCATCACAGTGATGAATTTCAACAAATTGAATTTATGGTATTATTGTTTAAACTGAACACAATATTTTAGAGAAACAGTTCACTACGGAACTCGTATTTAAGAACAAATATACCACGATAGATTCGAGAATTACTTTCGTAATCTCCTTACATAATCCGCTCACTCTGTAGTTCCCTATTAAGTCATTAAGCAGCTAAACTCCCTTTACAGATTGCACATATCATACGTGGTGTCACTAATAACAACAAATAAAATACACTACACGTTGTAATAATACGAATACGTTGTAATAATTATTAATATAATAATATAATACAAATATAATGATAATACAAATTATAATAATACAAATACGTTGTTATAAGTGACACTTCATGTATCACTAATAACAACGAACAAAATATGAGCAAAAATATGGTAAATAAAATTGCTGTAGTACGGCCGCTGCAATATTCGCCAATCGATATTACAATAAAAATGTACAGTACAAAAGTTGAACAGTTCAATTTCTCACCGGCATAAAATCCCCAGGAACTCTGCGTTGCGGAAAGTTTACCATTTAGAATCAACAAACATGAAAACATTTACAAATCCGCTGAACAGCAGGGCCGTTTGAATCTTGACCGTTTCAACCTTCCTTACGGAAGGTTGAAACGGCAAAAATCGCAAATATTCTGTGCCAGACCAACACTCGCAAATATTCTGTGAAAGTTTATGAATATATTTCATATGCATGCATAGTCGATTCTCACCCAATCGCTTTGAAATTTCAAGCTATCATGAATATGCACATGATCACGCATGCCGCGGAGAGTCGGGATTAACCTTTACGCAGAGAGAGATTAGCACTAAGCCAGTAGGCAATTATACAAATGCAAACGAATTGACGCAGTTGCGAGATGATGTCCTATTGCACAGGCTTGTTTTGCATGGGCTTGGCAAACGCGTTGTAAAAGCACTGCTTCAAATTCGTTATGATGTGATATTAATATGGATTTGAACCAGGCTTCACAAAAGCACTGTAAACTCAAGTGTATCAAAACTTGTTAAGGTGCAATAAAAATTTGGAGCACTGTGCAAAAAAGCAGCAAACTCATTAAGGTGCAATAAGAATAAGGAGCACTGTGCAAAAATGTCAGAAAACTCATTAAGGTACAACAGAAATATGAAGCACTGTACAAGAAAAAAACAGAAAACTCGTTAAGGTGCAATAAAAATAAGGAGCACTGTGCAAAAAAAGGCCATAAAACTAGTTAATGTGAAATAAAAATATAAAGCACTGTGCAAAAAGAGGCAGAAAACTCGTTAAGGTGCAATTCAGATGTCGATTTGAAAGAGGTCAGGTCAAAGCATTGTAAGCGATCCTGAAGCCTACTCGTTAGAGTGCCATACAAATATGGATTGAAAGAGGCTTCGAACAATTAGTTTGTAATGGATAAACTCTTCAAAAACAGAAGCTGTCAACACCACTTCCAGCATGCATGGAATATGTCTCTCTCTTTTTTATCCATCATTTCCCTATAGGCTATCAATTATAGGTCCACGTTCATTAGGCTTACCATAAACTGATGAATAATTTTATAAACCGTAATTGCGATAACAGGAGCATGCGGGCGCGAGAAGGCTACGGTCATATGTTATATTGACTTGCTATAGTCAGTCCGTGCTCGGTTCTGGAAACACTTTTAATAAGACACACTGCCATGCAGTACTGGTCAATAACAGTGAGGACTATCATGAAAACAGTTAAAATTGATTCCTATGCAAATTTTAAATGGGAGCTTCTGGCTACCGTCAGTTGATAACAACACCAGCGAAGTGTACAATTTCGGTTTAAAAATTTACTGAAATCAAAATGTTATTTGAAATATTTTAAGTACAAAATATTAAATTTTATCGTTGAATAAATCTAGGTTATCACTTAATAAATTCAAATAGGTTAGGTACGAACAATTATACTATTTTTCTATGTTCCATGCTAGCCATTTTTTTTTCTTCAAATTTTGACATTTGTCGTTTGTTGCAATACCGAAAAATTATTTAAAATATAATCAACAAGGCAAAACCACCGACGTGTAAGACGTCTGAGCAAGGAAGTAGCTCAAGTAGCTCAAGTAGTAACGTCTCTGTTATTTAAAGTCAGATTTATAAATGTAAAAACCATGTTAAAGTTTAAAACAACGAAAAAAATAAAGAAGTTTACACATTTTTTTTTAAGTTTACACAGTCGTAAAATTAACTATCGCAACCGAAAGCGCAAGTACATTGAATGAGATTTTTATTTGCAAGATATGCTACATGTACTGTACCTCCTACCCTAAAAAATATAACTCAGTACTCACTGCAGTGAGTGACAGAGAGCGCATTTTCTCGTCGACGAAAACGTGAAGTCACGGACAGACGGACGGACGGACGGCAAAATAGCGCCTTTCTTCTATAAATGAGAAAATGCGCTAAGAAGAGGAGATGACAATATATAAAAACCCAGCATTTATTGCCTCTTGTTCAGTAAGTTTGTCACGCTAAACTTAGATCGGCAGCGAAGACAAACGACGAATGAGAGCTGCAAAAATCTTTACAGTAGAAACACAGTATTATACAGAAACACAGTATTATACAGAAACACAGTATTATACAGAAACACAGTATACACTCAGAAAAGCGAGTGGGTCAAGGTGTCCAAATATGTACACACTTTTTGCACGTTGCAGTGATACGCTCTTTTGCAGGGCACAACAGGATCAAGATATCACACACGTGGGCAAGAATTATATCACTATTTTAACAAAGTTTCTCTATTTTTAGCGCATTTCTCATTTATTGAAAAAATGCCCTATTGTGTTCGTCATATCCGTCTGTCTGACCGTCTGTCCGTCTGTCAGTGACTTCACGTTTTCGTCGACGAGTAAATGCGCTCTCTGTCACTCACTGCAGTGAGTACTGAGTTATATATTTTTGTATGTATGAACATAAAATAATTGAAATAGAGACCAAACGAGGGACTCGTGTTTGCAAAACGTAACTTTAAAATACCAGGAACTGTTATAATAAAAACAAAATTATTCGTGTGCTTTAGAAAAATAAATTCGTAAGTATGACGAAATGAGCTTTTTAATGCTAGGTTAGGGAAACGACAATAAGTTGTGCGATTATTATGCTAAAATTATTACATTTGTAGTATTATTATTATTACAATTAATAAATTTCTACAACAATAAAATTATTGTTGTAGAAATTTGGACTTATGTTCGATGTCGGTTAAGATAAATTACCGTTCGTTTACAAGCTGTACTAGACAAACACATATAGAAAAAATATAACTCGGTACTAGCTGCAGTGAGTGACAGAGAGCGCGTTTTCTCGTCGACGAAAACGTGGTCATGGACAGACAGACGGACGGTCGGACGGACGGACATGACGAGCACAATAGCACCTTTTTTACATGAAAAAATGCGCTAATGAGTAGGTATTAAAATAAAGTTTGAAAAATATTTGGAGATTTAAACATCAAATAACATATGATAAAAATTTTAAACCTTCAGAAATAAATTTGATCTTCAATATAAGAGTACATATAGTGTTAAATTAACTGACGATTCAGTAAAAAATCTTCAACATTGATATAACTTGAGTTCATCAGTTTATGAAAATATTGTAAAGCGCATAATTATCAAGAAATTTCGCTTGTTGAAATTAGAGTACTTTTGACAAATAATCATCCCATTGTAATAAATACTTTGGTATCAGTAAGCTGAATTTATGCCTTAAAGTAATCCCACAATACTCGGAATTTTAAACCTCAACACCAGAGTAGCCTATTGATAGCCATTCATGACCGGAGTATAAAAAGTGAAATTTTGCATCGGCAAAACCACGCGAGCAAAATCACAACAAAAAAATCTTCGGCATAAAAACACTCTTGAAAAATGCAAACCATAGAAGCCGTCCTCTAAGCTTTTGAAGCCTCGATGCTTTGTGTGCAAAACCTGACAAAAAAAACCTGACAAAAGACGCACGTTGCATTCAACGGATGCCCGACCTTTGAAAACCCACGCTGTATCCAGAACATAAAATATAGGGGAATGAGCTGTTGAAGGAGCTGTGTTTATAGCGCATTTTCTCATTTATGGATAAAAATATATAACTCCGTACTCACTGCACCTGCAGTGAGTGACAGAGAGCGCATTTTCTCGTCGACGAAAACGTAAAGTCACGGACGGACGGACGGACAGACAGACGGACGGACACGACGAGCACAATAGCGCCTTTTTTCCATAAATGAGAAAATTCACTAAAAAGGCGCTATTGTGCTCGTCATGTCTGTCCGTCTGTCTGTTTGTGCATGCATCCGTCCGTCTGTCCGTGACTTCACGTTTTCGTCGACGAAAAAATGCGCTCTCTGTCATCTCACTGCAGTGAGTACTGAGTTATATTTTTTCCTAATAAGAGCATAAGAAGCAAGATGCGAATGATTATTCATCTCTTAAGAAAAGAAAAAAAACAATGTTGAAGATGGTTGACGGTATTTAAAATAATACTAACGGTAGATGAATGAATTACAAGAAGGAGAAGAAACACAAGCGAGAAAACCGAAAAAAGTAAGGAAGAATTTCGTGGCTGCATGTTACTAATTATTAATTATACTCATAATACACAAAAATATAACTCAGTACTCACTGCAGTATAAGTGACAGAGAGCGCATTTTCTCAAAATCGACGAAAACGTGAAGTCACGGACAGACGGACGGAAATGACGAGCACAATATCGCCTTTTTTCCATAAATGAGAAAATGCTCTAAAAATCAAGTGACAAAAGCTAATTAATGAATGCTTCACAAAATCACATAATGCATGCCTGCACAAAAATACTAGCCTAAAATTTGGGGCACTTGCAGATAAAATATCGTCCAAAACAAAAATTTGGGCATCGGAGCCCCTATAAAACTCTAACTTTATGAACGAATTCAGAGTTGAACTGTCTAGGAATTTCTTAAATTTAGGTTTCGCGATCAAATTCGCCCCTTAATTGTACCATTGCTTGACTGTTGAGTCAATTCCCCTTTGAAATTTGAGCATAAAATAAACTAGATTTTTAAGAAAAGCAGCACGTGTGTGTCGGGAAAAATTAGCATTTATTAGCAGTTATCAGCAGAAGACAACATAAACATTCTTACCAATTCGAAACAACTCTGTTAATTAACGTAGGAGTTAACAATACGAAAGCGATATTCAAATTTTCGTTAAAGAAAAATGTAAGAATTTCTCCAGGTAATAGAAGCCTTCAAAAACAAGCACAGCTTTCAGGAGGGCATTGAAGTTCGGAATCCACACTCGCAAACATAAATTTTCGTCTAAGAAAATTTTACCAATTATATATTATTTCGGTAAACTTCAATTTGGAAACGTTCGACGTCTCGGTAGCAAAGTTGAACTCTTGGAAACAGGTCATTTCAAAGGTGATAGACTCGACAGTCAAGCAAGAATACAAGGGGTCGAATCAATTGGATCTCAAAACCAAAATTGGAGAATTCCTAGACAGTTCAACTCGAAATTTGTTCGCGAAGAAATTTGTCCCGTCTTCATCCTCAATTTGTAGAGAAGTATATCACAGTTAAAGAGTTACACTGACATTCACAGCGCTGCGATACCTTAAGGAACCATGTTTGGCTGACACTTTAAAATCTCTTGAACAAATAAAGAATATATAAAATAAAAACAAATATAAATAAAAAGTTTATACAATACTTTTTCGAATTTATTTATAAAATTTTGAGAATGAATCATAAGGTAACATCCAGTAACAGGCTGACGTATTTATACAGGTAGAGAATCCTTACCTAACACTACATACCCTTTAGATCCGAGATGAGCAATGCAGTCTTCAGCTCATCACAAAAGAATAGAGCATGAAGGAATAAATAGAACATGGTCGCACATCGCTTAATCAAATAGAGTGCTTTAAAATGATTTATTCTTAGAATTTTTGAATCTTGCTTCCACCCAACGAGATAAAGACGGTTGGGACCTTCTCCAATTCAATTCCATCGCCTAGACGAGAAAATTAATTTGAAATCCCAAGGAAGAGCGAGCGGATCGTGTCTGAGTCTCGTTCGTTCCGAGACGAGAGATTGCCACGGACGATAAAATGCGACATTGCCAGCGATCGATTCTCAGGCAGTCAGACAACGTTCGGTAATTAGAAGTCCACAAAATTGCCTTCCACGCAAGTGTTTTATGGGTCCACTAACGCAAACTTTTAGGCCGTCAACGGGCAAAGTGGCATCGGCTTAGCGAAATTTTACGAGCTAAAATCAGTTTACGCGGCCGATGTTCGGAGCTAATCCCTGTCTGGGAAGGTCTCGCTAGAAAATAAGAATTCATGGCGATTTTCCGGGAAGAAATTAGAAAATTTGTCATTGAAGTTCTCTCGCAGGATGAGATGAAATTATAATCGAATGCTAAGATTCCGCTCTTCTTAATAATCCATGAAAAGGCACTTAAATTGGGCTACGTTACGGAGAAATAAAATTTAGCAACCATCGATAAATTATTGCCAAATGGAATGAATTAAATGATAATTGCTCTACAGTTGCATTTCCGGCCTCATTTAATTTTACAGGATTACTTCAAAATCTTTTAGGTAGTTTTCTTAACGAGACTAGATTAATTTATTTAATTTTTCATAACAGTCAATCTATCTTCCTCAAACTAATTCGAGGATTAAAGCACAGAATAAAAACAATTACTTATCTTTATTTCTGCGGTGTAATAGTTCAGCCTGAAATAATTGATCACCGCAATGTAAAAGCGTTCAGATTAGTTTTAATGAAAACAAAATATCTCAAAATCGTACGCCGGTGTGACAGTCTCAGGAACATGCAATTTCATTTCTGAGAATTAAAAAAAAGCTCAAAGCATCTCTTAATGGTTGACTGATAACAGCAAAATCCCCTTCGATCAATTTATAAAAACCTAAACGAATAAATTAGATTTAAGGAGAATGGAACCATTAAGAGTCTGAGTCTACTGCATGTTACTGAGAGGATGCCTTTCGAAAACCAGTCAAAAATCGTCGGCTTTCGCCACCGAAGCCTCTCACGACACATCGTTAATCACAAATACTTTCGAGCTTCGTCGCTGTCGCAAAAATATCGACATTCTTGCTCCGGTCACAAGAATGAGGTAGCCAATCTACAGAAAACGTTGCTATACTCAGGTTGCTACACTCAATATACTCAGGAAAACTCAGGTTGCTACACTCAATAGTTTACGTATAATTTAAGTTGAAGTTATGTTCCCGGAGAGTGACATACGGCGGTAGAGGGTTAAGACAAGCCAAGCATAAACATCCCCACATCCACAGGAACAGCATACCAGGTTCGTATTAAACTGTACAGCATAACACATTTATTATTTTTGCCTAATAACTCGATCATAATTATTAAATTAAACATTAATTTAAAATAAAAATTAAACAAATTACAGACCTTCAATACCTCGCATTTATTCTTCGAAGCGGCAATCAACGTCTCAGGTAGCTTAGCCTTAAAACTATGAAAGTCAGAACGAAAATGATGACCAAGTACGAACATGCATTAATTGGGAAGGCAAGTGTGTATGCCGCGCGAAGTGTAAACACGTTGACCATGACTCACAGACGAAAACAATTAGTTTAGTCGACGAGACACTTGTTTAATTCACGAGGCAACACAGATGGAAATCATCAGTGTATACAGGACCTAATTACCAGGACATAAAATACCCTTTATCATTTCACTCTGGAAGGCAACTGAGAGGAAACCTATTGAGCGAGCAATCTTTGTATAAATAAATCAAGAGTTAAACTGATTGAGTTAAACTTTTACCATGAATTGTAGCAATAGTAATCGGGTGCTAATGTAAAATAACCCAGAGAACAATGCCTTTAATCCAATGTAACATAATCCAAGACCCAAGTCAGCTAGACAACGCAGCTTCTCAGTCGACGCTACTTTTATTTCCAGCAAACAAGTCCATGTTCCTGGAAGTCACTGAAACAATCTTCTTAAGGTCAGAAGTCTTTGCCAAACAAGCCCATGAGCCAACAATCTCGTGACAACAATAGCGAGAGAGGGAGCGAGTAGATTACGGTCTTATAAAGACTCGTATCTAGGAAGAAAAAAGTGGCAGACAATTAGAAGCTTTCTCAGGCGCAACTGACAACCTGTTGCGAGGAAAGGTGGCAGCGGGAACAGGTCTCCTCTATATGTCAGGTTTATTGACGACACAGAGCTGACAAATGGCAACTGCTCAGTCATAACAAACTCAGCGCGCTAGTTGAGCCAGGCTACCGACCACAGGAATATTTTTACAAGAATGTTTTTATTTAATGGTAACTTTTACGGGATTCTCTGAGGCAGAATTTCATCGGCGCCACGAATTGGCGATTCTCTTTTACATATATTTAAGACCTGTTGTATGTGGCTCTATCCTACATAATTAAATTTAGGTGCAATGATCTGATGTTAAACGACCTTTGCATGGGCATATGATGAAACTTGGGATGATGTTGCTTCATTGGTACCATGCGAGCTGCATGCTTACGTTGCACCATTGATACGATGAAAAACATAGGTTTATGCTTCATCTGTACCAATAAAAAATTTTTCAACAGGACCACATGCAGCATCGGTATGTTTCTTCATTGGTAACACAAAGGCGATTTACGGGTTTCTTCATCGGTACAACGAAGCGATTTTCATTAATATAGCGAGCAATATGAGTAACTACTCATCATCTACGTATATACTACGTTTCATCATCAGTATACGACGAGTAACATAGGAAAACGTCGAACAAAATTGGCACATGTTTTTTCATCGGCACCACGAATTGGCGATTCTCTTTTACATATATTCAAGACCTGTTGTATGAGGTTCTATCCCACTAAAATTAAATTTAGGTGCAATGTTCCGATGTTAAACGAGTTAATTGGAATTTCAAATTCAGGTCACTAAACAATTAGAACTGAACTCATTGAAGACGAATTTGAATTTTAAAAGAGTTATTAAACATTTATTTGAACGGGAAATTTCTTATTCATCCTTCTACACTCGAGTAGAATGTTAACTTTGGATCAATCATAAAATTTTGAGCTAAGAACATGAGAATAATACATTTACAATCTATAAAAAAATCTTCGGAAGTCCATTCCCGATATTTTAGTAACCATGCCTTGCGCGGTGACCCGGAACGCTATTGGAATAATAAATATCGAGCGATCGAGTGGCAGTAAAATGCCTTTCAATAGTCGAGCCCCCGAGACGATTTCCATTGAATATATTCACAGGAATATTTTTATTATGGTAACTTTTACGGGATTCTCTAAGGCGGAATTTCCTCTGGGATATTCAGAGGAAAACTCATTTGACTGGAATTTGGGGAGCTCGGAGTGGCAGCTTTCCGCACTAGTTCTTGTGTACACGAAATAAAATCGGCCTTGTCGGAAAAAGCTGCTCAGCTATTGTTCCTTTCGCATCATCGGTTCAGCACTGAAAGCCGGGAACATTTTTTTAAATAAAGGCAGTCGTCAATAAGCTGTAGCAAATAAAGCGTATTGAATACAAATCTATATTTTATTTTAGTATCTAATAATCGTGTAAATTATTCGAACATTTCACATAAGATTAACAGATATCAACGTAATGAACTACTCGGTTAGACTGCAGTCACGGGAAGAGCAACAAAAAACGCCGCGTTAAACTAGTAATTCGGATTCCTTAAGAATATCGCGATAAACTACAAACTTCAAAACAACACAAGTCAATCACAACGACTCAAAAACACAAAGAAAACTAGAAAGTCCTCTTGAATTCGTTGCGATCTCCATAGAATATCTCTCTTGAATATTTTTCCACAAATTATCAGCAGCAGTACCTAGTGTGAGAGAAACACCAACAATTCAGATACCTCGGGTACATTAATCAAAGAATTCCAAATAATATCGTTCAACTGTTCTCCATTACAGCTTCTTCATGTTTTTTTTTCTTATGCCTTCTATGCAGAAGCTAATAAGTCAATATAAAATTGATCTTCTGACGATTGGCGAACAGCGTTGGGGATTGTATTGTGAAGTATCAGGTTGTTGATGACTTTTGTCGATGATACGTCAGGTTGTCTCGATGGCTTATGGGATATTCGCGAATTTGCTGATTCAAGGGTTTATTGCAGCTGAAGACCGAGTTGCGTTCAGTTAGTTTCGAATAATGAGCATCAAGAGAAACTTCGCTAGCGAATGTAAAGGGATAAAAGTTCACAATGTTCCAGAAAGTGCAAGTTTCATTTCGATTGACAAGAAAAGAGCTTCCTAGTATTCCATTTTAGTTTAAAAGAAATTAAGCTTCCTAGTATTTCATTTTAGTTGAAAGGAAAGTGAGTTTCCAAGTATTTCATTTTAGTTTAAAATAAAGTAGGTACGTTTTATAGTATTTCATTTTGATCAGATGAACTTCCCAAGAAATTGTTGCAATACCAAACAACTGTTTTTATTATCTTGTATTGCACACCACGAACGCTTAATAAAGTGAGCATCGCCAGCTTAGCACAGTGCGGCACCAGCACCGAAAATCCTGCATTGTTGATTGGATCGCAAGATTAAAAAGATAAATTCCAAGAGAGGCGTTAGAACCTCTCCAGTAAGGCAGGTATGCGGTCATGTTCTGAAGTGCTGAGCAAGTAAGAGTGAGCATTGGATAGATTGGTCGTGCATGAAAAGGGATTTATCAATATTCCGTTTATCAATTTCAACATAGTTTGTTATATTATATTACAAAACATAGTTATTATAGTCTATCAATTTCACTGCTTATTTCAACAGAGGCTCTCTGCATGTGCAATTGTACGTGCGAAGGGCAGCGTAACAAATCGTATTTTGTAACAAATTACGAAAAGATTATTAAGATGTGCACCGTGCAGTGTCGAGAGTACCGTTTCAACGTACTCAGACGTTCCTTGCCGAATACCATTGCTTGTAGGCGTATAGCGACTTAGTGCCGATTCCTATTGTGAAGTCTCGAGGCATTGAGGTCTCTAATGGAGGCCTGAAGCAACTAATTCGTGAGCTCAAATTCTCTAATATCGCATAAACTCGAGCGGGAGATGTAGGGGCAGTAGTCCGTAACTCATAGATGGACATGAAAGTCCTAATTCAAGAGTTTGGGGCCGTTATCAGCGTTCACAAGCAATTCTGGCTTCACTTTTTTGAATCTTTAATATATTTATTGAATTATTAATAGAATTATACTCGAAATCGAAAAGCCAAGAAAACCTCTTGACGAGATTTATCAAAAACTTGGCAAAGAGAACTGTTTTTTTTTTTCAAATCATACACCAAATTCCAAGTCAGTACAGAGAGATCGTCGCACGCAGGAATGTGCCCGCGCCAATTCCGATATGCGGACATCACGAGGCGCACAATTGCTCGGTCCTACAGACGAATATATTCAGGAGCAGACAGTGAGGATGGTTGTTCCAGTTCTGGCTTTGTAGTGTTGAAATAGCTAAGGAACAAAACTTTCTATATTTTTTAATCTGAATAGCTCATTCAATTCTCTTTTCAATTTACCATCCACTAGAAAAAAACGAGTACCGAGTTCAACCAATACCAATTTAGAAGTGAGCGAGATCAGATCAATAGTGCCATCACGCAATTGGAACTAAATTTAAGAACGCACTACCCATCATTTCATCCGTCTAATTCCCAGTAAAATTCGGAGACGCGAAATTTATATCTAATATGAAATGAAAACAGAATACGCTGAGACAAACGCTTCCATCGAAAAAAAACGTGTGCTTCTGCAGGTTCTTCATTTTCCGACCTTTTACTTCACGCATTTCGGCGAGTTGTGATTCAATGAAGTACAAACAATTCATTATTAGAAATGAGCGAGAACATGTCAACGATGTCATCACGCAACTAACATGTCAACGATGTCATCCGCAACTACGGCAGCGCTGCCGTAGGCCACAAATTTTACTCTTAAATAAGCCCTGGAGCCAACGCCTAGCTTCACCATGCATTAAATTCACTCAGAAGTAGAAGCCGCAGACTACGCTTGAACTCCGTAATCCAGACAAGCGACACACTGCCGAAAGATAATAGCGCCGTATAAGGGTATTCAGCCAATGCTTTTAAGCATGCTCGCTCGCTCATAAGCAGGCAGTGCCCCATCCGGCCTAACCTCTTCTGGCCTAACCTATATTCACGCTGTCCCGGCTCACATCTTTCTTGCAGCCAATGACTGGCTCTCCCAGCACACTCGAGCCCCCTTTCTAACTTCTTGCAGCCAATGAGGTTAGGTTAGGTCCGCTCAGGTTTGTTTGAGTGGAGAAACATTGCAAGTAGTGTAGGTTAGGCCTGAAGAGGTTAAGCCAGATGTAGTATGCATGACCATGCCTTTCTACAGCTTAGCAAGCTTATTTTGTGGTTGTAGACATCAAGCGCTATGGCTTAGAACACTTGACTTCATAGGCTGTTATGCCCTCTAGCGCTCTTACCTATGGAAAGGAATGTGAACTAAGTGTGAAGTATGGCAAGGCTGGCCTCCGACATGCGCCCCTTCCTACAATATACCGAGTTGTTCATGACCAAATGAAAATTTCTGGAGACTACAAAATTTGATTAGAGATTGGCGCTGCCACCAATTATACACGTTAAAGTGGCACAGTTTACAAAATATGCAACATATACTATTACTTTCTCCAAGTCAACTTCCCTTATGAACAATTTCAACACGCAAGCGCGAGTTTCTTATAGGAAGGACATTCAATACAATTTAAGCTTACGATACAACTTGTATTATAATGTATCGATCGATTACATAGTTTCGTGTGTTCAAATTTATTATACACTCAACACTAATTATGATGATAACATACTTGGCAACATACTACTCATTTTATTATAAAATAGATTTACATCGTACTCTTAGGCCAAGATTCAAACAAATCTGAACAAAAATGTATATTGTAAAATTTAAGCCTATTAACTCAATAGAATTTCCTCCTATTCTTCTGAGCGCACATTAATGCGTTGACCTATAAACTGACAATTGCTGTGATAAAATATACAAGTATTACAAATTTAAAATGATAAAATACTAAAAATATAAACAGGAAATTCATGTATATTCGCAAGCTCACAATGCACGTCTGACGATGCACGACGCTGGTTTAGGACAAACGGGGTGCCTTTTCTCATCCAACAGCTCACAGTCTATCAAGATTCGATGAACGTGAAGAGACGGAAATCTCAGCACTAGCGAAGACACTTCTTTGAATCTTTCATTAGCTTCGGTCAAGAAGATCAGATTGTTACGCCTTTTGTTAACAAAGTAAGTCAACATGTGAGAATTAATTTGACATGAGAACAGACCGAGACACCTCAATGAAGGAAGAGAAGTTTCAAGTGCGAGGAAAAAGTGCGTTCCCAACTTAATGCGCACCAACAACAGATGTGTTTGGAATAAATACGTCAAATTTGACAGTACCTAGTAATAGAGTCTCGAATATTAAATAATGCTAATTTAAAATGCGGTCATAATTTAAAAATCACTGTAACCTTAGTTTCTAAGCAATATACTAAAATTTTAAATTATCTGCAAAAAAATCAGTACGAGTTAGAAATTTGAAGTATTTCCAGCCTTTATTAAAGAATATTTGACAACGGAACAAAAACTAATTACTATTCAAAGAGAAACTAGATGTCCGACTTATGAGCATTCAGGTACACGCTAATGCTTGTTTGGTAATGGATATTCCGGATTGATTCTCTCCCTCTGACTTGCTAAATTCATCTACAATTATTAACATCTGACAGGAAATGACAGGGAACATTACAACGCTAGAGATAGGAACCTCATGGTCGAAATGGCAATCCTGTGTACCAAAGTCAACGTGAGAACGAGAAACATTTAATAGTTCCCAATTTGCAGGTAAGCTGAGAGTAAATAAGCAGCGATTAGTGTAAAGTTATCGGAGCTTAAAACATTAAGAGTGCAACATCGAGTTTGAACTGTCGGAGGGTTAGCACAGACTGGCTTAGTCTGTCTCCGACGGGAACATTAAAGCTCATGAATGAAACGAACTAGGTTGACAGCTGAGTTCCAGAACTTTTAACCTCGGGCAGTTCTCAGCAAGCGTCCATAAAATACACGCGACTGGTTTGCAGGAGTAATATTCGAATGATCTCAGTAGAGGCGCTTCACAAATCAGTTACTTCACCAAGTCTGCGCTGAACAATCGAAGGCCTCCAAAACCATAGCCAAATTTCAGATCAGTCAATAAATTTTTGTCGTATGAAAGATTATACCAACGCTTGCATACTAGCCTGACTAATCTGATTATTTCATACGACGATAAAAAGGAAAATATATTAAGCAACATCTCGTCAGGCAGATCATTGATCATGCTGTTTGCGTCACGTGAGGTATTGGAGATATGGTGTTGTGGTACAACACCGATGCGACAGCGGCAATGACTCATTTTAGTAAAAAGATTCGGAATAAATACGTCAAATTTGGCAATAGTAAAAAGTCTCGAATATTAAATAATGCTGATTTAAAATATGGTCATAATTTAAAAATCACCGAAACCGGATTTTTAGGCATTATTTTAAAATTTTAAATTATCTGCAAGAAAAATCAGTATGAGTTAAAAATTTTAAAGTATTTCTAGCCTTGGGACGCAGTATAGACCCCTGCATAGCCCTTGCCCATAATTCAATGTCTATTCCTTTCCGCTCGTAATCACGCTAGAGGGCATATTAGCCTATGAGATTAAGTGCTTAAAGCCAAAGGTGCCATTTCCTTTCCTGGAAATGAATCAATCAGCCAGATAACACCAAGCCGCCGAAGCAACAGCCGTTGGCAAATAGCCAAACTGTTGCGTGCTTCTATCAAACACAGCCTAGAGTCTTCGCGACTTTTGAAAATAAGCGCCCGACATAACAGCGCCGTTACGTCACAGCCACTGCTTCATCGCGCTCTACTCCACAGGCAGAAGCGTAAACCGCCGTCCCTATAACGCCATGCCCCGGCTCTCCACCTTCGCAGCCAGCAGTAGGCTTTTCTCGTTGCCCGATCAGTAATGCGCCTGGCGCGATGGAGGGACCTAACCTAACCTAACCTGGCGCACAACTGATCAGCAATTGAAGAAAGCCTTGGCTGCGAAGTGGGAGAGCCGGGGCATGGCGTTATAGGAACGGCGGTTTGCGCTTCTGCCCGTGGAGTGCGGCGGAGTTACGCCAGTCCTGCAAATAGCAGAGCAGGTTTACGGTGATCCGGCGTGGTCTGCGGCCAGTAGCTTACGGCGTGTGTAAAGGCCCGTTTCCACTATGAGACTCTGCGAGACTGACGATTGAAAAACTGGCTTTTTCAGTCTGGACTGAGGCAGTCCGGACCATCGAGACTGGAGTGACGGAGAGTCAAGCGCTGTTCAATCTTTTACTGGACAAGCGTGACGGACGGACGGGAAGACGGGCAATCGCAGTGTCGCTGAGACTTTCGTTCAAGGAGGTTGTGTGCTGGGTGGGCGCTCCAATAGACGCACCATTGCCTGCCTCTTTGCTTAACTGATCATGTCGCACGACGGACACTGAAGCAGAGATGTCACTGAAAGGCTTATCGATTTATATAGAGAGGCACCTTGCTTCTGGCAAGTAAAAAGCTCTTTTTACTGAGACAGAATCTTGAGAATTAGAGAAAATAAGTAAAGAAATGGAGAAATTATATCCATCCACGAACATCGAAAAATGGAAATAATACTTCCTAACTTCTCATTGACCGATTTCATCAGTTTATTGACATAGATTCACTCGTCCGTCAATTAAAAAATCTTAATTATCTTATTGTACTTACAGTGTATGTATACTCTGTAAATAATAAATAAACACATTAACCAATAATAGTAGTAGCATTTGTGAAGCACGCTGATACCTATCTAAATCTATAGACCAAAAACCAGACATGGTTAAACATTGTGACGTATTTATTACATTTAATGATCTGGACACATTAAAGGTATAATAAGATAATGCTGTTTCTTAATCCCTTTGAATGCATGTTATTACACGGATAAACTATGTGAATGAGAAGTTTGAAACCATTCTTGCGTTTCATAACTGCTATTAGGTAAATAGATCTTTGTTTGCTCCTGCGCATAGTGACAACAGCTAGTAAAAGCAATAGCGGCAGCATAATCTATCTTCAAAGGCCAGCGAGTGCGGTAGCCCAGACGGTCAGTCTCAATCCCAGCACACGCTCGTAGTGGAAACGCGCACGCCAGTTCTCAAGTCCAACCATGTGGCTTATTGGTCTCAGGCCAATCTCAATCCTTCAGAATCAGTCCCGTAGTGGGAACGGGCCTTAAGAAGTGATAGTATAAGGTAAAATTCTGTGGAGTAGGACCTGTTAAAAATTGACTATTTGATTCAGCAGGCTGTGGAGTGTGGTAGGTGATGCTTAAAGTTTGTGTGGGGAGATGACTCAGTTAGCTACAGCTTCTTGGGTGTGAGCTGAGTTTAGTTATTGCATTATAGGATAGGCGTTGGCGCTAGGGCTTGTTTATGAGCTAAATTTGTGGTGTAGGGCTGCGCTCCCCTAGCCTTTATTCAAGAATATTGGACAACGGAACAAACACTAATATCTACTCAAGGATAAACTAGACGCCCGACCTATGGCTAATTGGCCAATGCACATAAGGAAAAAGTGCGTTCTAAAGTTGATAGGAAACAGGAATATACGTGTTAAAATTTTTCAAATGCAAAGCTTATACGGACGTGTACAAGTTTTGACTTTGAACGTGAACAGTAGCCATACTGCATCTGGCCAAACCTATTCCAGCCTAACCTCTGCTGGCCAAACCTACTCTGGAGTAGACTTGTCCTCTTCCAACATTGGGCCGTTCAGACAAGTAACACTCAAGAATTGTCCCATGTTCTGTTTTTTGAAAGATGGGTTCTGAAACTTGTGGAACGTCAAAGGAATCAGAAGATACACGTGAAATCGGGTGTTACATTAACTCTTAGGGTTCAAGCTAATGCTCGTTTGGTAATGGATATTACGGATTGATTCTCTCCCTCTGACTTGCTAAATTTATCTTCAATTATTAACATCTGACAGGAAATGACAGGAAGCATTACAACACTTGAGATTGAAACAACATAGTTGAAATGGCAAGCATATATACCAAAGTCAACATGAGAACGAGAGACATTTAACAGTTCCCAATATGCATGTAAGCTGAGAGTAAATAAGCAGCGATTAGTGTAAAGTTATCGGAGCTTAAAACATTGAGAGTGCAACATCGAGTTTGAACTGTCGGAGGGTTAGCACAGACTGGCTTAGTCTGTCTCCGACGGGAACATTAAAGCTCATGAATGAAACGAACGAAGATTGCTCGCTTTAATTGACTAAGATCAGACGTATTTATTTAATTGACTAATAACATTGACGCCGGATACCTTTCCTAGCAAGTCAAACGAAATGTGCAAGGTAGCTTGGAGTAAGAATCCAAAACAAAAAAGATCTATTCTACGTTGGGTTCAATGCACGCGAGATGAACACTAGGGCAAGTTCTGTGTTCACAAAAGCCAAGTAATACCTAAACAGGAGTATTGGCAAGAGCAACGTCAGGATCACGACTACTGACTATTTAACTTCAAAAAAGAGTTCAGACGAGCATTCATGAATATTCATGGCTGCACTTCTAATGCCGAATGAGTTTATCACAAATGATAGGTTCAAGTAGTCCGACTAGGATGAAAGATAAAAAATAACTTTTCCTTAAAATAATAATTGAAACTTCACAAGTATCACAAATAAGCACATTAACAAAATTAAAAATCGTTAATAGACATTCTACTTAGTCACTTCAAGAGGTACCTCCTTTCCCGCAGCTCAACGCTAACTGCAGAATTATATAGCACATCAAATTTTCAGGCCGGCATTTACACCCATGCGAAGTGCCGAACTTTACATTAAGTATGGATCTCTAACGCCTCGAAGTGTCGTATGGAAGGAAGCAAACGACGTGTGCAAGCTTTGAATTTAAACGTGAGCACTTGTCAACTTTCAACGTGGGGGCAGTTCAGACAAGTACCACTCAAGAATTGTACCGTGGATGTTTTTTGAAAGGAATAGCAATTGCATCTGAAGGCGAATCGGCATTTAAATATAGATGATCCCACCAACGAAAAAATGAAGTCATATCTTAATGTAAATGTATCAGATGTAGTTATATTTGTTCCAAAATGGACACGGATTCTTAAACTCTTAAGCAACGCCATTAGGATTCATCAAATTATTTTACCAAGAAACTAGCATTAAACTAAGCTTCTGTAATCTGCAGTGACTACTATCAACCAACCAGTTGCCCATATACGACATCCATGCCACTCAGCAACGCTAAGGCATCTGACTTCTTCTGAGTCATCACGAGGTTAACAGCAAACAAGACATTGAAACGCACATGAGCTGTCACGAATGCATTTACAGGATGAAAACGCGAAATCGGACGCGTTCGTGTAGTCCGCGGCCTTCATTGGGAAGTGATTCTGACACCCCAAGATTTGAAACCAATTAGAAAAAAAAATATTCCGCGGCTGGTCTTTGGTCAGATTTACGGTGAGCCAAAATTACATCCCGAACTACTGAACAGATTTTAATGAAGTTTTGCGTATGAATTCAGAGCAGTCATCAGGTCGGGCTAACTCCAGATAATTTTTTTTCATAAATAAACAATAGACGTTTTCAAAACTGAATCAGATGTTATCGAGGGCTGAGGTAACAGCGCACGTCGCTACATCTCTGACAAGGAACAGGCTGGAAGATGCTTTGTGCACAAGTCTTAAAACCAGCTATGAAAAAAACATCGCTACATGGCGAAATTCAAGAAAAGGGAGGTTCCTTGGTGTTTGTATAACGCCTGAGGCAGCATTATACGAGTTGTATCAGAGGCTGGCAACAACGTGCTATTCATGTTAATTTGTGCATGCTAGAATTGTATGCATTTTATGAACATAGGAGTTTATTCGCGCCAATTCCGATATGCGGGCATCACGAGGCGCACAATTGCTCGGTCCTACCGACGAACATGTTCAGGAGCAGACAGTGAGGATGGTTGTTCCAGCTCTGACTTTAGAGTGTTAAAATAGCTAAGGAACAAGAATTTTTTTAAAAAATCTAGGTCATAGGAGTTAATAGAGTGAGCATCGCCAGCTTAGCACAGTGCGGCAGCAACACCGAAAATCCTAAATTGTTGATTGGATCGCAAGATAAAAAAAAAAATAAATTCAAAGAGGTGCCTGAACCTCTCAAGTAAGGCAGATATGCGGTCATGTTCTGAAGTGCTGAGCAATATTTCAAGAGACTGCGCGAGCTGAGTGACGATCATTGTTGCCATCAGCGTCATTGAATAGCATTATTCGAAGTAGCTTTTGAACTAAATTTAGGAACGTATTACTCATCATATCGTCCGTCAAATTCCCAGAAAATTCGGACACGCATTCGGCTCCGCGAAATTTATATCCGATATGAAATGACAACAGAATACGCCGAAACAAACGCTTCCATCGAAAAACTGTGTGCTTCTGAAGGTACTTCATTTTCCGACCTTTTACTTCACGCATTTCGGCGAGTCGTGATTCTATGAAGTACAAACAATTCATAATTAGAAATGAGCGAGAACATGTCAACGAACGATGTCTTCACACAAATAATTCCTAACATAGAGGCGCAGCCGTAGGCCACAAATTTTACTCATAAATAAGCCCTGGAGCCAACGCCTAGCAGCTCTAGCTTCACCATGCATTAAATTCACTCAGCCACAGAAGTAGAAGCCGCAGACAACGCTTGAACTCCGTAATCCAGACAAGCGTCACACTGCCGAAAGATAATAGCGCCGTAGGTCTTCAGCCAATGCTTAACATGCTAGCTCATGAGCAGGCAGTTCCTCATCCGGCCTCATCTACTCCGGCCTAACCTATATTCACGTTGTCCCGGCTCGCAACCTTCTTGCAGCCAATGACTGGCTCTACCAGCACTCTTGGACCGCCTTTCTAACTTCTGGCAACGAATGAGGTTAGGTTAGGTCCGCTGGCAAAGCTGGCCTCCGGCATGCGCCCCTACTAACATTGTAGTACAAGATGTTCATGACCAAATGAAAATTTCTGGAGACTACAAAATTTGAGTAGAGATTTGCGCTGCCACCAATTATACACGTTTAGGTGGCACAGTTTATAAAATATGCAACATATACCATCACTTTCTCAAAGTCAATTTCCCTTATGAACAATTTCAACACGCAAGCGTGAGCTTCATATAGGAAGGACATTCAATTCAATTAAAGCTTATGATACAAATTATATTATAATGTATTGATCGATTACATAGTTTCGTGTGTTCAAATTTATTATAGACTCAACACTAATATGACAACATAATTCACAACACACTACTTCTCTTATTATAGAACAGATTTACATCGCTCTCTTAGGCCAAGATTCAAACAAATCTGAATAAAAATATGTATTGTACAATTTAAGCCTAATAACTCGATAGATTTTCCTCCTATTCTTATGAGCGCACGTTAACGCGTTGACCTCGAAACTGACAATAGCTGCGATAAATAAAAGTATTACAAATTTAAAAGGATGAAATATTTAAATCGTAAACAATAAATACGAGTATTCACAAGCTCACAATAATGCACGCCTGACGATGCACGAGACTGGTTTAGGACAAACGGGGTACCTTTTCTCATCCAACAGCTCGCAGTCTATCAAGATTCGATGAATGTGAAGAGACGGAAATCTCATGACTAGCGTAGACACTTCGTCGAATCTTTCATTAGCTTCGGTCAAGAAGACCAGATTGTTACGACGTTTGTTAACGAAGTAAGACAACAAGTGAGAATTAATTTGACATAAGAACAGACCGAGACACCTCAATGAAGGAAGAGAAGTTTCAAGTGCGAGGAAAAAGTGCGTTCCCAACTTCATGCGCACCAAGAGCAGATGTGTTAAATTCTTACAATGTGCGATGGCGGTTCCTAAGCCTAGTTCAGTTACATTATTCCACCCTTCCAGGTATAAAACTGACAGAAGCGGAGCGCCCATAGCAATTCGCATGATCACTTCGTCACTAATGTTTCCACCGGAAGTGAAGATGACTTCTTTGAGATTCGGCCAATGCATTCTGGTCCTATAATCGAGTACGGGATCAGCCAAGGAACGTGCAAATCCGTTAACTTGAACACTCTTAAGGTTAGGTAAGGTAGCCAGAAAACTCCACGTACGAATGGAACTCACAGGCGCATGTGCAAGGAAGCATTTTTCCAGTAACTTACAATTGAAGATTTCTTCGAAAGAGGTTTGGTTTACATAGTTGATGCTAAGGTTCCTTAAGGTTAGTCGTACATGTCTCAACAGTAAAGTAAGAGATGCGTGACTAATATTTCTAAGATATAAGAGATGCAGGGTTGTAAAATGTTGGAGATTGTTCGTCAAGGCAATTAAAAATGAATCATCGACCCAAGAACAACGTTCAATTTGAAGAACTCTCAGATGTCTCAATTTTGTAAAAGGCATGTATATATCGGTATGATACCCATTAATGTTGTACAAGCTCAGGCATGTGATCAACGGACATTTCAATACTAGTTGGTTGACAATATAATAATTCAAAGGTTGACAGCTGAGTTCCAGAACTTTTAACCTCGGGCAGTTCACAGCAAGCGTCCATAAAATACACGTGATTGGATTACTGGAGGTGGAGTAGTACTCGAAGGATCTCAGTAGAGGCGCTTCACAAATCAGTTTCCGCACTAAGTCTGCGCTGAACAATCGAAGGCCTCCAAAACCATAGCCAAATTTCAGATCCGTCAATAAATATTTGTCGTAGGAAAGATTATTCCAACGCTTGCATACTGGCCTGACTAATCTGATTATTTCATAAGACGATAAAAAGGAAAATATATTAAGCAATATCTCGTCAGGCAGATCATTGATCATGCCGTTTGAGTCACGTGAAGTATTGGAGATATGGTGTTGTGGTACAACACCGATGCGACAGCGGCAATGAATCATTCCAGTAAAAAGATTCGGAATAAATACGTCAAATTTGACAGTACCTNGTAGTAATCGAGTCTCGAATATTAAATAATGCTGATTTAAAATGCGGTCATAATTTAAAAATCACTGAAACCATAGTTTTTAAGCAATATACTAAAATTTTAAATTATCTGCAAAAAAATCAGTACGAGTTAAAAATTTGAAGTATTTCCAGCCTTTATTTCAGAATATTGGACAACGGAACGAACACTAGTAACAACTCAAGGATAAACTAGATGCCCGACCTATGGCTTACTGGGCCAATGCACTTAAGGAAAAAGTGCGTTCTTAAGTTGATTGGAAACAGGAATATATGTGTTATATGTATTTTTCAACTGCTTCAAATACAAAGCTTATACGGACGTATAAGCTTTGAATTTGAACGTGAACAGGAGCCATACTGCATCTGGCCAAACCAAATCCAGCCCAACCTCTGCTGGCCTAACCTACTCTGGAGTAGACTTGTCCACTTCCAACATTGGGCCGTTCAGACAAGTAACACTCAAGAATGTCACCATATTCTGTATTTTGAAAGATGGGTTCTGAAACTTTTGGAACGTCATGGAATTAGAAGATACACTTGAAATCGGGTGTCATATTCACTCGTCAGGTACAAGCTAATGCTCGCTTGGTTATGGATATTACAGATTGATTCTCCCTCTGACTTGCTAAATTTTTCTTCAATTATTGACATCTGACTGGAAATGACGGGGAACATTACAACGCTAGAGATAGGAACTTCATGGTCGAAATGGCAATCCTGTGGACCAAAGTCAACGTGAGAACGAGAAACATTTAATAGTTCCCAATTTGCAGGTAAGCTGAGAGTAAATAAGCAGCGATTAGGGTAAAGTTATCGGAGCTTAAAACATTAAGAGTGTAGGATTGAGTTGGAACTGTCGGGAGGATCGGCACATAGACTGGCTTAGTCAGTCTTCGACGGGAACATTAAAGGTCATGAATGAAAGGAACGAGGATTGCTCGCTTTAATTGACTAATATCGGCCGTATTTATTTAATTGACTAATAACATTGACGCCGGATACCGTTCCTAGAATATCAATCGAAATGTGCAAGGTAGCTTGGAGAAAAGTAAAAAAACGAATGAAGATCTATTTTACGTCGGGTTCATTGCACGCAAGTTGAACACTAGGGGCAAGTTCTGTGTTCACAAAATCAAAGAAATGCCCAAATAGGAGTAATGGCGAGTGCAACGTCAGGATCATGACCACTGACTATAAATTCAAAAAGAGGCCAGGCGTGCATGTATTACATGGCAACGTGTAGAGAATTCATGACTGCATTTCTGGTACTGAAAGAGTTTATCACAAATGATGGGTTACAGCAGTCCGATCGACTGTGATGCAAGATATAAAAAAAAAGTTTTTCCTTAAAATAATATTTGAAACTTCACAAGAAAATTTTACAAATGAGCGCATTCACAAAATTCAAAATAGTGAATAGACCATCCTACTTAGTCACTTCAAGCGAAAACTCCTTTCGGACAGCTCAACGCTAACTACAGAATTATATAGCACATCAGATTTTCAGGGCTGGCATTTACACCATTCTGAACTGAAATGTCGTATGGAACTGAACATTTTCACTTCGTAATGTCTTATGGAAGGAAGCAAACGGACGTCTACAAGCCTTGAATTTGAACGTGAACACTTGTCAACTGTCAACGCGGGGGCAGTTCAGATAAGTAACACTCAAGAATTGTGCCCATGTTCTGTTTATTGAAAGATGGGTTCTGAAACTTGTGAACGTCAATAGAATTGGAAGATACACTCAAATCCGGGTGCCATATTCACTTTCTGAAGATCAAAACAATCTGAGGAATAGCAATTGCATCTGAAGGTGAATCTGCATTTAAATATAGCTGATCCAACTAACAAAAAAGTGAAGTCATATCTTAATGTAGTGTCTCCTATGTCATTACACCGGTTCTAAAATGGACACGGATTCTTAAACTCTTGAGAAACGTCATTAGGATTCATGAATATTTCATCAAGAAACAAGCATTACACTCAGCTTCTATAATCTGCAGTGACTACAATCAACCAGCCAGTTGCCCTTGTAGGAAGGAATACGACTTCCAAGCATGGCACCTCAGTAACGCTAAGGCATTCGACTTCTTCTTTGTCATCACGAGGTCATCAGCCAACAAGGCATTGAAACGCACATGAGCTGTCAGGAATAAATTTACAAGATGAGAACGCGAAATCGGACTCGTTCGTCTCGTCCGCGGTCTAACTTGGAAGATGATTCTGACACCACAAGATTTGAAACTAATTAGAAAAAAAAATATTCCGAGGCTGGCCTTTGGCTGGATTTACGTTGAGTCAAAATTACATCCCGAACCACTGAACAAATTTTAATGAAACTTTGAGCATAAATTCATAGCAGCCATCCGGTTGGGCTAACTCAAGAGAATTTTTTTCAATAAATAAACGACGTTTTAAAAATTGAATCAGATGTAAACGAGCCTAACGAGGGCTGAGGTAATATCTTGAATTCCGCTACATCGCTACATGGCGGAATTCAAGAAAAGAGAGGTTCCTTGGTGGTGTTTATTGCGCCAGAGAAATTATAGGACTTGTATCAGAGGCAAGCAACAACGTGTTATCGTAAATTTGTGCTAGCTAGAATTGTTGGCATTATATGAACCTAGGAGTTTCTTTTGCTTACTTTGCGAGATTGTTACAGCTTCTACTGATGGCGTGAATTTTTTAACGTCGTTGCATACAGCGTATCTATAGCACATGGATTGCGAGGGGCGAACGAAGGCCTCAATACGTAGTTACCCGTACATCAATAGGCACTTTGTTAGCAAACTCATAGGCATGGACATTAGCATTGGGGCCAGCGGCCAATTTTCCAAAAAATACATAAATTGTAGGAGTAAAATTTGTCATTACTGTAAGTCAATCACCTAATGCAATCTACATCTATAGTAGATTGAATCTTACTTGCAATTTATGCAAATATTAAAGTAGAACTCGTTGATTCAGCAATCTAGCGGCGTGCCTACGTCGCTGGCCCACAAGGAGGAAGTGGTTGCAAGCCTGCCCAGTCCGTAATTTTCTTCAAACTGACCCGTTAACTGCTTCTCCTCCCAGTATAACCACTAACTTGGGTTAAGCACACCAACTAATTCTCTTCTTCCGGAAGACAAGAGATGGTAACTGAGGGAAATGAATGTAGTTTGCCCTTATCGAAGCGTTCACAATTGAACGAAATTCGTAGCCAGTTAAATTTCAGGAATTTCAGAACTCTACCGAGGGCAGACGCAAATCTGTAATTGCATTGATATAACGAGGCGCGTGATATGCTTTCGAATACACTCGTTCAATTATGTACAAAGACTCGAGGGAACATAACTAGCTTAGTAACCCTCCATCATCGGACCTAAGCATTTAACATAGGCCGCATCATAAAAGAATTCACGGAACTGCGTTTGTAATTTCGTTGGAAAATCACAGACTTCTTCTCAAGTGAAAACCCACCAATCGCAGACGAGAAACCGGCCGCTACAGGTACTTGGCAAGTTTTCATTTGAGTACGTCCCAGGCCTCAAGCTACGAAAAACATTGACGATGATGATATATTCTTCGACGAAAATGTAACCTGAATCGACTAATAATTGTTCACATAACGAAAACAAAGCAAAACATTTGCTTGAAGCTATTTTTAATTACGCATTTAATATCATAAATATTGGAACTGGACTAGTACTCTTTTACATAATCGCTTAGGTAAATGAATTAAATAAATAATCGATAGATATATCAACTCTCCCAACATACTGACTGAGGTGTTCAAAATGTACTTCAACATCGTCGCTATCCTGAAAGAGTAGGAATGTTCTTAAGCCTTACGAAAAGTGTATCATTAGAATCTCGAGTTCCTTGACTTCAGTTTTATCATGGCTTTTTCTTTGCGTCTACAATAATGAATAAAATTCCAGAATGTACTGACAAAAGCATAAAATAGATTATTTCGCGTTAGTCGAGAGAAACTTAGGGGCGACGGCTTGATGAAAAGGACCTCCATATGCATACAACGTTAACAAATACAAGTTTATTACCACACATCATGTCAACACATAAAAATACATAATATGTAATTACCCTTATGGATGACTTTAATAATAGATTTCATGCTACTGAAAATTCTACTACACGCCCATAATACAGTATCAGCATAAGAATCGAAAAAAAATTCGCTACAAATCAAATCACTCTCAGAAGAAACGTGTATTTCAAAATTTGAATTCAGACAAACTAAGACAACTTAACTAATGCTCGTCTGACGATGAAAATAGGTAGTTACAATGAAATTCTATTATTCAACTTTAACAAGATAAAACTTAAATATTTAAAATCTTAAAAATCTTTTCTAACTATGCATGACGAAGGTTTGGGACGATCGGGGTACTTGTTCTCATCCAACATCTCGCAGTCAATATAGAGGCGCTGAAAGTGAGAGGATGGGTAACTCAGAGCTAGCGTAGCCACATTCCAGAATCTTTCGTTGGCCTCGGTCAAGACGGTCACATTATTGGGCCGTCGTATCATGTAATCAGAAAGCATGCGAGACGCGAAACGGCAAAAGAAAATAGCAAGAACCTTTAATGACGGGAGAAATATTTCAATATGAAGAAGAAATTTAAGCGTTCCCAAATCAATTCTCGCCAAGTAGAGGTGAGTTAAATTCCTGCAATGGACGGTAGCCAGCATCACGCCTACATCAGTGACATTACGACAGTTATCGATGCACAGAATAGATAGTAACGGAGCGGTCATTGCAAGACGATGTATGACTTCGTCGTTTAAACCTTCACACGAGAAAAAGATAGCCTCGGTGAGACATCTAAATTGAAAACACGGCCAAGCATTATACGAGTACTTCGGATTACAGACAGGGGATGTAAATCTATTAAGCCGAATACTCTTTAGGTTAGGTAGAGTTGCGAGCAGACTCAACGTACAGAGGAGATTATTGGAACAACTTGAAAGAACACACTTTTCCAGTCGCTTACAATTGAAGATAGCGTAGAACGCGGCTGATCTCACATCGCTAAGGTTGAGGTTCCTCAAGGTTGGTCGGAGTTGTTGCAACAACGAAGCTATCGAAGCTTCGCTAACTGTGAGAGAGATCAGGTGCAGTGTTGTAAGTTGCGGATGATTGTTCGTCAGAACATGTATGAATTCATCGTCGATGCAAGGGCAACGTTCAATTTTAAGAACTCTCAAATGTCTCAAATTAGTAAAAGGAATATATCCGTTGCGAGGGCGTCCCCTTATGTCGAACAAACTCAGGCTTGTGATCAACGGACATCCCATCACGAGTGCGTTTATAGCGTTGTAAGTCAAAGGCTGACAGCTGAGTTCTAGAACTCTCAATCCCGGGCAGTTCTCAGAAAGTGCTATTAATATTCGCTTGAGGTTATTATTGGAGAAGTACTCAAAGGATCTCAGTTGTGAGGCTTGACGAATCAACGTGATCACCAAGCGAGCGTTGAATGATCGAAGGCCTCCAAAACCCGTCCCAAATTTCAGGTCTGTGAACAATTTTTCATCATTGGAAATGTTTCTCCAGCGTTTGCAGACGGGCCTGACGTTTCGAACTATTTCGTAGTAAGATAAAGATGAGAATATTTTGAGCATAATTTCGTCAGGAAGATCAGTGATCCTTGCATTCGATTCAGATGGGGTGTCATGGAAATGGATTTGCGGGACTACGCCGATGCGACACCGGGACAGTGGCATTTCAAGGCAAGTATGAAAACCCAGACGATGAATACTCTTTACTATGGTGATCTATCTCAACAGCAGTCCAACGATAAAGTTATCTGTGATTGTTCTAGACAGTGATTCTTCCAGAGTTCACGACACAATTTCAGGTTGAATTAAAACAAAAGTAATTTCAGGCAATTGTTTGTAAGTGGAAAATCACTTTCGAATTTCCAATTAAAGCTTACCAGCTAAATACAGGTAAAACTCAATAGCTTGGCAGTCGCACATTATAATTTTTTAATTATCTGAAAAGCAAAAAAAAAAATTAGGTTCATTCAAACTATATCCAACCTTTAGCTAAGAATATTTCATTTTATTCGACGCAAACTTTATAGCACAAGGGAGAAACGGCATGCACGACATAAAAGACGGCATTGGCGCATAAAAACGGCATGCACGGTATAAAAACACGGGAGAAATGGCATGAGCAGCAAGAGGTAAGATGCTAAAGTAGCAATGAAATAAACGGAAACTGGATTTGTGTGTGAGTTTTAAAATTCCACTGTTCCACATAACACGAGTGATTGGAAGAATAACAGCTCATTTGCAGTTGGAAAAGAACGGGATAGTCCAATTTAGTGCAAGAAATTAACAGAATCAGACGCTTACGTTGTACGATTGACGTGCCATCTCGCAATATAATAAATCTGTTCTAGACTCATGAGCGATTAGCGAAGACTTGAAATTTCATACCAACTATGTAACTACCTATGTATCAGAACCAAAAATATTCCATAAAAGAACTCCTAGCAAATTATGGAGAAAACGATAATGAAGCAACCTGGCAAATCACTCAGGAACGAAGCTCAATTAATGCTAATCAAACTAAACGGCGTTTAATTAAACTTTAGCAAACCGGCGTTTAACTGATCGTAAGATTTCTCGGGGAACCGAGCCGAATTCGAAGGTAATCGTTGTGCCACGAATTACTCAGTAGAGCAATGCAAGCCAGGCCCCTCATCACCTAACTTCCTATGAGGAGATCATTTGTTGTCTTAATCAAGACATTCGCTGCATGTAAATGGTGCAAGCCGTCAACTAAAGAATCGGGTACATGTTGAAAAATATTTGACTATTAACGACCATCTGAATAGCAGCGCTGTTAATCAAATAAAAAAATACGTGTCAACAAGGCATTGCCATTAAGAGTTTTGTTGAACAATGAAATTACGTAATAAGAATTACAAGGCTTCCGGGTTAAAAATTCGACGTCGGGCCCGATTTCTACGTGTAACAGTCTAGCGCCACATTATGACCTTAGTTTCATACAGTATTAACTCCATCGAAAATATTCACATGATCTTCACATGCATGGCATAGTTTGACCTCGCGACGCGCTAGAAACGCCATTTCCAGAAGGTAATCCAAGTAAAGTTATATACGGTAACTTTGATACCGTCGCAATGCATAAGTTCCCGGAGGATGTCGAACTTTCGAGCCATATTATCCTCGCTTTCCAGTTGCGATCAAGATCAAGTGGAAAAAGAACGAAACTTCAATTCTGGTGACACGACGAAAAGTGAAGGATTTCAGGACAAAAAACTGGTGATTTGGTACTATAGATTTTCATATGACGAATCTAATCACAAGTAGCAATCGAACATAGAAGTCGAGTTTAAGAAATCGGTTGTTGGGCTTTAGATTAGGTTTTAGAAGTAACTTTAGTGGCACAAGTCAAGCATGTACGATGGATAACTCGGCAGCATCAACACGCATGTTAAAATTCAGCACCCAACTTCAGAATTCGGTACTGCTCATTCACAGAAGATCTTCGCGACATTATTTGAAATGAGACACGCCCCCCTTCTCTTGCCTTACCTTAATAGTAATAATAATAATACCGTAATAATAATACCAGCCAGGTATGACGAATGCCCCTCATTTGCTGTTAGCAGGAAATAAAGAATGAAGAGATCTCTCTAACTACGAAATCTCAAAATGAAGAAAGTACAATGGCATGTACAAGACACGATTGACGTTAACATTGTTTAGCACTTTCATGGAGGAGGAAGATAAAGGCGAGAAGCCCTCTATTAAAAAAATTATTTCCACGCCGCTGTTAATGTAATTTGACAATAAACTAGACGCAAAATCAGGTAGAATGATAGCTATTAGGAAGTACGACACTCGGTGAAAAGACCATTCCTGGTCAAGGCATTCTAACTTCACAATTAACCAGCATAAGTTCACCAACAACATATGCGATGATAAAATATGAAAACAAATCGAAGGTGGCCACATAAAACTTACAAGAGATTAAAAACCGAATCGTCCATATTAGGTGATGAATTTATAGAATGGAATCTTGCACATTTCATGCGCGCTTAACACCTTCCAGCGCGTTAGCCACTAACCTGTGGCTGCCTTAACCAAAAAGAATGTGACATCCCGGCACGGCCACTTGGCGACGCTAATGCACTTGACTTCTTATTCTTCGTCGTCGCTGGACCGTCAGCGAACGAGACGCCGAAACATCTGCCGCGCGACGTCGCGAGAATATAGACAATAAACGCGCGCCATCGGACAAGAACTCTAGCACTACACGTTCTTTTACGATTGCTTCTTGAAATATAAATGAAAGCAAAGTTTCTCCACACACAACACCGAAGAAGTTTTTTAGACTTGTAAATATGTAAATTATATTTTCAAAGTTTGTGTTCTCTAGAAGCCTATCGCCTTTAAATAAATGGGCTGATCGGGCGTGTATCTACAATACTTCTCGTGCCAGAATATTACCAGGACCCTAATATTATTTCTTTATGGAAGAATAGGAAATAGGAAAAGATTACATACAAAGAAAATGGGAACATTGATTTTGATTTTAAAGACGCCAGATATTTCTTTTTAATTTGGTAAGAAAAATTCTTTATTGGCACGTAATAATTGTATTCTTATACATTCAAGTCATTTTGGATGAAGGGAATATAAAATGGCAACGATTATTGATGCTAAGACGGGTTACCGTGCTAGTATTTATATAATACAACCGCCCTTGCTCAAACAATATAAAACCCTTGCATAATAGAATAGTCTCTTAGTCTGGATTATTTGAAACTGTTAATTGTCTATAAATCGGAAGAAATAACACGTTAACGTCAATTGCGCAAAATTGTGTTCCCATTTTGCACGTATTTGCCTTCAAAACTATGACTATGAGCGCAGTTAAACCTTAATAAATTCAAGGTTTCAAAAGAGACTGCCAGCACAATGCAATTATTCTCCAGAGTTCCACGTATTCTCCAGAGTTACACTAAAAAAAATCGGGGGCTTTATTCCTAGTGAATGGAGCAAAACGAGCGTAATTTTTTTCACTGAACACTTCAAAAATTTCGATTCGGCTGGAATTCGCTCGGAGGAAGGCGTCATTAAGGAGGCTTCAGCGCGCATGCAGCTTCGTGCAATCGAGAATAAAGTTGAAGATTTTACATCGAAATAACTGCACCTATAAATGCAGGGAACGTCATCTTGCATCGAGACGTTAGCTGAATTTAGAGAACTGTTAATCTGAATTTAGAGACAGAACTCGAATTTAGAGAACTGTTGCATCGAGACGTTAGCTGAGATAAACAATAAATGTTTATCGGGGTTCTCGTTGCGAGGCAACAGAGCGGTGCCGTGACATGTAATACATTCAAGTTATTTTAGAGTCCAATTAAAGATATAGCTGTCTTTGCAGGAGATAAAATAATGCTAAATATTGAATTTGAAGTCTACCATCAGAAATTGATACGCTGTATAGAAGTTGACAGTTCTGTTATTATACCGGTGGTCATGAAAGCAATGGATTGAATCTTATCCTCGCTCGTTAAATCTCACAATAAATCTCGTTTTCAAATCCATAGGCCTATACTTAAAAAAAAATTAAGAGAGCGTACGTTCATCAGAAAATCATTGAAGGCCTTTCAAGCCAAATCCACCAATCATAGACAAGAAAATAAAGCGTAAGTACTTACGTTCACTTATCGAGTTTTGGAAGTATGGCCCTAGAATTAGAGCATGAGCTGATGAGGCATTATCTATCGTAAATCTAACGTCGTAAATACGGCATTCCTCGCAATTCGTGCTTAAAATCGTTTATTCAGTCGAAATTCAGTCGTGCTTAGTCACTTTCGTGTGAGCGGTCTCAAGACCGCATGACGTACAGACTCAATTAAGACAAAGACGTCCTAATAAACAACGTTAGCATCTCAGGCTTCATACTCGAGTCCGCCGTCGAACTCTCAACTATCAAACATAGTTAAGCGTTTGTAACTCTGTCAGCCAAACACTGACGGCTTTTCAAGCTACAATGGGTCGCCTGCCGAAGACCACCACTGCCCTGGATGTAATGGACCATCATGATTCCTGCCTTCCGGAACGTAGCCTTCAACGCTCCAAGCCGTTCGTATCTAGGCCGTGGGTCGAACCAGCCCTCGGTCGAACGGCCACTTGTCGAAGGACGATTGGAACGTAGCCTTCAACACTTCAAGCCGTTCGTATCTAGGCCGTGGGTCGAACCAGCCCTCGGTCGAACGGCCACTTGTCGAAGGACGATAAATTTTGGAACAGAACTATGCTATCTGAAACCTAACCTCAGATGCGGTGAACGTAAAATAACGTAATTTAACGATACCCGGAAGTCAGATTCGATCCGCGGCCAGGTGGTGCACGGCAGGTGGTGGTCAAAGCCGGAAGAGGACAAAGCCGAGTGGTGCACGGCTGATTGGTGTAGGTCCGGAGAGATCCAAGGCGTTCGATTCAGGGCTTATTGGTGCACAAAATTGGTGGTGCACGGCTGCGCTCCCAGCTACAATCACCAGTGACTGACGAGTAAAGGCGTCATTGTGGTCTTTCCGGCACTGCCGCGGCGCTGCATCGGCGAAAACGCGACTGAAGTAGGCACGAGACTAAGGTCATGCCAATACCAATTTTCGACTAATAATTAGAAAATTTATGCATTTTGTTGTAGCTCGTAATACTAAGTGCGTGATGCGTACATTACGCCAAACATTACGATCTGCGCTTGGCGCGGCCAATTCAATAATGACGCATCACCTTCGATTGTCGCGTGGGGAAACAGCGAATCTCAACGAAAATCAAACGTAGATTACTCCAAACTTGTTACGAACCACGTCAACGCAGGTCTTGACCAAGGTCATCCATAGACATAGGAATATATATACCAGATTTATATACTATTTCAATACATTGATGCGAATATTTACCAGTCATATATTGTTAGTGGTTATCTAAAAACCTACAAGGCACGTGGAGGAAAAAGTTTATATTTCAAAATTTTAATGCAGCAACTATTTATAACTATATCTACTTCTCGAATGCTTTAATTACGATGTAAAAGGCTTTTCGATAAAATACATACATTTAGCCTTAACGAGATTAAGTTGAAATTTTCCGAATCTGAGAAATCACGTCTGACTAAGCAAGACGAAGGTTTAGAACAAACAGGGTACTTGTTCTCATCCAGCATCTCGCATGCAGTCAACATAGATACGCCGCTTATGCGGGGACGGTAAGTCCGAGCTGGCGAAGATGCATTGACAAATCTTCTATTGGCTTCGGTCAATAAGGTCAGATTGTTGGACTGTTAGCTAATAAAGTTGGAAAGCAAGCGAGGCCTGATTGGACAGAAAATGGCCAGAACCCCAGAAGAAGATAGATGGACTTTAATAGATGAAAGAAAGCAGAGCGTTCCCAGCCTCATGCCAACCAAGTAAAGATGAGTTAAATTCTTGCAGTGGGTGGTGACAAACATCACTCCCCATTTCCGTGACAAAATTACAGTTACCTATGAACAGAATCGATAACAGTGAAGCATTCTTCGCAAGACTGTTTCGCACTGCGTCATTTAGACCTACACAGTAATGGAATATAGCATCCATGAGATTTTGGAAAGGACTAGGTGGCCAAGCAGCATGGATGTGGCCGAAGCATGGGGATGTAAATCTTAGGACACGGACACTCCTCAGGTTGGACAAGGCAGCAAACTTGGTCAATGTACAGTGGATACATCTAGATGAATTGCAAGGAAGCACATTTCCAATTGCTCACAATGGAATACTTACTGAAAAGCCTCTCTGTGCACTAAGTCAAGGCTAAGGTTCGTTAGGGTCGGTCGGACGCATCGCAACAGCAAAGCTAGGGAAAATTCCGTAACATTTAGGTTAAGCAGGTGTTGTGTTGTAAGTTTTGGACGTTTGCTCATCAAAACGTGTATGAATATGTCGTCGACCCATGAGCAACGTTCAATTTGAAGAACTCAAATGTCTTGAATTTGTGAAAGGAATGTATTTGCCATGATGTCGTCCTGTTATGTCAACAAACTCAGGCACGTGATCATTGGACATCGCAACACGAGTGCGTTTACAGCATTGAAAGTCGGACGCCGACCGCTTATTTCCAGAACCCTTAATCTAGGGCAGTTCTTTCCAAGTAACATTAATATACACGTGATACGTTCTTTGGTGTAGTACTCGAAGCATCGCAGTTGTCGCGCCTGACGAATCAACCTCTTCGCCAAGTCTTGTTTTGAATGATCGAAGGCCTCCAAAATCCGTACCAAATTTCAGGTCTATCAACAGAGTTTTTGCATATGAAATGTTATTACAACGTTTGCAGACGGATCTGACGTTTCTAACGATTTCGTAGCAAGATAAAAATGAGAATATTTTGAACATAATCTCGTCAGGAAGATCAGTGATCCCTGCATTTGATTCAGGCGGCACACTAGTGAGATGGATGTGCGAATTTACACCAATGCGACACCGGGAAAGTGGCATTTCAGTTGGATGGTAGAAAACACTACCACAAATTAATTTTCAAACCGCGACCGATCTCAATACCAGTACAACTGTTTAGTCATTCTTGTTGCAAATTGTGCTCATCCAAAACCCAAGAACGCCTAGTCACAGTTTCCAAGGAATTTATAAGTGACACAGAAAAGGAGAAAACGGTTTCGGGGTCGAGAATGTTTAGGAGACAAGATGTAAAATTTATTGTCACAAGTTAAAACCGTTTAAATAAGAAAGCGTACTAGAAAGGTGTAATAATATTTAAATTATCTGAAAAATTCAAGATTATTTAAGAATCATGCGACTCACGAAAAGATTAAATAAATTGTTGATTAACTCTTCTTGACAGTAAGGAAACGACAGGCTCGACATCGAGGGCTCCATGTATATACTAACAAGACACCAGTGTTGGGTTAGCGAAAAAATTAATTGTACTTATTGCTTTATATTGCAAGACATTACTTCATGATGCTTTCAAGTATAGTCTAAAAGTGACGGAAGATTCCTGTGAACTAAACCGAATAGCTGAGGTTGGAAGCTGGTACGGATTAAGTCGAGATTGGAATCCGTCATAATATAGGCCTACGAGTTCTTGGCGATCACATCGGAGTTCAACCGACATATTCTTACTGCGACCCCGAACAGAGGCTGAAAAAGGGTTAGGTATTACGAGTTTAAATTTACCCGGAATTAAATATCGAGCAAGAGGAAGTTCGTAACAATATATGCACAACTTAGGTTGTATGAAGTAAAAAAAAGCTAATAAAACGGAGTTTGAACCTAAACTGAAAAATATCACTATTTACGCAGCATAAATAAGGTGTTAGTCGAGACTGAAAATGACAGGACCGAATATAAAATAGTGCTACGAATTTACGTCATTAAGTATCTAATTTCCAAAGTTTTTTTTCACGTCTGGCAAAAGCTATGAACAATCGGGAAAAATCCCGATTCCACAGCGCTGTGCGATCAATGGAACGGTTACCTTTGACCAGACACCTGACTTAAGAACTACGTACATCTCAAGCACACAAGTAAGATTTGAACGTTAACACGATGTGTGCCTCAGGCATTGAAGCTTCGAGTTTGAACTTTAACACGATTTGGAACTTGCATTAAGGCAAAAAAAATTTACACGATCACCATTTCCAACATGGATAGTCACATTAGCATCACTCCTTTCAAAGAGAGATAAATAACGAAAATCAGGACGTATAGTCAGATGGGGTAAGACAGGACCGAAATCTTTAACAAGCATGTAGCATCTATACCATGAATAAATAAAAAACCCTAAACCTATCACAAGGTGTAGTTATGCAATGGGCTTCTATTAAGTTTTCTTCAAAAATTAGCCAGAAATTCATTATTTGCAGAAGAGGGTTGAAACAAGCACTGAAATGACATGCAATGATTGCTCTAACATATTCTTCTATCAAATTAAATTCAGTGCAATTAGAATGCATGATATGAGCTGGTCCTTTCTTACCCCATGAAGGCTGTGATCCTATCTTACCCCATTTGACTATATACCATTCTATTAAATTCAATAAAATCGAGTTAGCCATCAAATGAGTCCGAACAGCTGCGAAACGTACATTCCCCGCATGCAAAAAAATGTTAAGATACGTAAATCTTTTAATGTAATATAAAAAATATAGTTATTTCTGATAAAATCGGATTAATTAATCAGCCGGGAATAATGTCACGAACATCACAACGCTCATATATCGTGCGTTTAGGAGCAACACAACAATCCTAGTATAGTGGCTCCCAATGTAGATAGACTACCATACTTCTACACCGCTAGCTGTAAATAAACCAACCACCTAAACATGACTGCAATTGCCATCGTTGCATGACCAGTTTCGCTGATACATTCGACTTATTCTTTGTAGTCACGGAGCCGAAAGAAAGCTCTATTGTTAAATATAACAGTTCATCTCAACCGATTTAACGTTAATATTCTCGATAAAGAGCAGGACACTTTTTTTTCTTACAATGGTATATTATTCACTAAGTGATTGCTATCTTTGAGGAATAATCATACTTTACTCGTGCATTACCAGTCCGAACTCGGCCGAACCCTAGCGATTAACAAACGCTCCCCACACCGAAGCGGTCGAAATGGAAAGCTCTTTCTTACAAGGGAAATTGAAGGCATTTCTTAAACCTTGATATGTACCTTACTTTTGAAATTCGTTTTTTATAACAAAAAGACGTATCACTCAAAGAAATAAGCAAGTCAGGCAATATTTCTGCGCAATTTATGCCCACGTGGTCATGATCTAGACCCAGTTTAGACAGTAAAATACGTATCAGTGCTCCGTGACGAAAGTCTCGCTATTTAGACTATATGACCCAATCATTCTTCTGAGTGTCAGGGCGTCTTCGAATACGCACGATTACGTATGGGAAACAGATCGCAAGAAGCATAGAATAGCGCTACGTTTACTGACGCAATCTATTTACCTTTTCGCTTGACTTGTAACCGAAATTAAATCCGATGCATAATCAATCGATTCATGAAAGTAACGCTGAACATTCGTGTGTGGCCACTTGAAATCTAAAGTGTATCACTTCAATAAAATATCTTAAATGTTCTGAAAAATTTAACATCACAGCAAAAAATGCCATGCAAATTCAGCAAGTTTTGAATAAAAAAGTTTCGGAAATGAGCTCCCCATCATCTGTTCAAAGACAATCATCGCAATATCACCGGTCGGACACAAGTGTGTGCATACGTTAGCGCGAGCTACTTCATACGTGATCCAGCGCTGCTTCGGCACGCTTTTTTTCCTTAATTCGTAACTAATAATTATGAAATTAATTCATAAGTATTGAAGGTCATTGCGTTGTGAAATTTAATATTTTAATAAAATGTAGCATTCAATTTTTTACAGCCTCTTTAATAAAAATGGCAAAACGGGCGGAACATAACCTAAAGTAACCAAACATAACCCAACGTAATCGAAAACGGGTGTAGGTTAAATGAGAAAAGAATCCTTGCCTCAACGCAATGAGCATTGAAATGCGTGTATTTAATCTCGAAATAATTGGTTACGAATTTAATGAATGGGGCGTCCGAGCCAGGATGAATTACACAGCCCACGCATTGATTATATAGTCTTGGTGCAAGATCAGCTGGTTGACAAGTTGGTTCCCGAAACTTTTTCCATCCTGGATTACCCCAGCGCGTTGAAAAACTAATGAAATAATTATCTTTATATCAGCTTCAATTATTTTATTATATTTATATCAGCTTGAATCATTTTATATTTAATTTATATCAGCTTCAATAAATAGCTAAATTTGAATAAGTTAACTACACGCGGTCCAGTTAGCAGGTCTGTGTGCTTCAACCTTAATTTCGAATAGACCATGTAAAAGTTTCTGGTTTATTTCCGCCAGCGTGATGGCCTAGCTGCGTTACGCAGTATGCATTGAACATTTGAACGAATCTGACTTCAACATGACAAATTTTGAGGAAAAGTAAACTCAATTTGCTTTGCTAAGTTGCTATAGCCACTGACATAATTCAACACTACAGAAGGTCATGCCTCTGCGTCTACCAGATTTTTCAAAAAATGGAAGCCAATTCGGAAAAAAATTGTTTCGGCGTCAAGAAACGTGGGCAGCGAACACATGATTCAACATTCACTTTCTTGAATTGAAACTTCAAATAAATCTTCTTAGAAGCTGATTTAAATTATTAAAATTATCTGAAAATTTTGAAGTTTCAGTTAACATTTATTTCAATTTTTTGAAAATGTCGCTTTATAAAAACACTAAAGTCCGTCGGCTTATAGATGGATCATACTTCCAAGAAGGGACCAACATAAAAGGAATATATCATTAATCTAATTCATCCATATACCTTCCTATACAGTTCATGATATATTCAATTTCAATCTTACATCATAAATCTGATTCATCCATATACCTTCCTATTATACAGTTCATGAAAAATTCAATTTCAGTCCAAAATTGTCAAAATGATGGGAACTGATAAAATATTCTTACAAAGTAAACGTCGCAGCCGAGATTCAGACGCTCGTGCCGAAGCGATCTAGATAGAAATCTGCGAAACTTCAAGCATTCAAGCACGACGTTTACAGTAGCGCAGTGGCGATCGGCGTAGCCAAATACGAGTAAATTACGCTTCCCCTACGGTTTCCACGCTGTATAGGTCAATACAGTGAATTGAAGCAAAGCTTATCCGAGGAGATTTCAAGTTTGTAATTCACCACTTCAACTCACTGTCGTCTTGAAGGAGATATCATCCATAGACATTGGAATATATATTGTACATCTATATACTATATCAACACACTCCTAATCACCTAATGTTCGTATTTATACTCGTATATTCGTGTTTATGACCTAAAGTCCTACAACACGATCATAAGGTTTTCTCAGCGGAAATCTACGATGTAGCGGAGCGGAAATCTTTAACATTAACTAAAACGACGGAAGATATACATCTAAAAATTTCAATAGAGTAACTAAAATGATTTAGCTAAACATAGCGAATAAAAATATAATTCTATGACCACGTTGAATTACGATGCAAAAAGTCTTCGCGATAAAATAAAAATATTTAGCATTAACTAGGTAAAGTTTGAATATAATTGATCTCACAAATCTCGTCGGAATAAGCAAGACGAGGGCTTAGGACAAACAGGGTACTTATTCTCATCCAACCTCTCGCAGTCAATGTAGATACGCCGCTGATGCGGGGACGGGTAAGTCCGAAATAGCTGAGATGCACTGTCGAATCTTCCGTTGGTTTCGGTCACGACGATCAGATTATTAGGCCGTCTGCTAATAAAGTCAGAAAGCCAGCCAGGCCTTAATTGGCAGTTAAAAAGGGCTAATACCCTTAAAGAAAGAGGATGATCCTCAATAGATGGAGGACAGGAAAAAGTTCCCAAATTCATGAAAGCTAAGTAAAGATGCGTTAAATTTCTGCAGCGGCTGGTGACGAACAACACTCCCATTTCTGTGACATTAGGGCATCGCTCAATGAACAGAATCGACAACAGTGAAGCGTTAATCGCCAGACTGTTCAGTACTCCGTCATTTAGATCTATACAAGAACAGAATATGGCCTCCGTGAGATTCCGGAAAGGATTAGGTGGCCAAGCTTCATGGATTTGTATAGAGTATGGGGATACAGATTCCAGAAACCGAAGACTTCTGACGTTGGGCAAGGCAGCAAACTTGGTCAATGTACAATGGATACATCTAGATGAATTTCCAAGGAAGCACATTTCCAATAGCTCACAATTGAATACTTCGTCAAAAGCCTCTCTGTGCACCTGGTCGAGGCCGAGGTTCGTTAGGGTTGGTTGGAGGCATCGCAGCAGCGAAGTAAGGGAAAATTCACTAACATTAAGAAGGTTAAGCAGGTGTAGCGTTTTAAGTTGCGGACGATTGTTCTTGAGAGCTGTAATAAATTCGTCGTCTACAAAAGGGCAACCCTCAATTTGAAGAACTCTCAAATGTTTTAAATTAGTAAAAGGTATGAATACGTCACGCTTGCGTCCTCTAATGCCGAATAAACTCAGGCATGTGATCAAGGGACATTTTAACACGAGTGTGTTCACAACATCGCAAGACGGAGGCCGACAGCTGAGTTCTAGAACTCTCAATCCCGGGCAGCTTCCCGAAAGCGCTAGTAATGTACGTCCGATGGACGTTTGGGAGTAGTACTCGAAGGACCTCAGTAGATGGGCTTGACGAATCAGCTTCCTCACCAAGTGGGCGTTGAATGATTGAAGGCCTCCAAAACCCGTACCAAATTTCAGGTCTGTCATCAGCGTTTTATTATAGGAAAAGCTTTTCCAGCGTTTGCAGACGGGTCTGACGTTTCGAACAATTTCATAGTACGATAAAAATGAGAATATTTTGAGCATAATTTCGTCAGGAAGATCATTGATCCTTGTATTCGATTCACACGGTATTTGAGTTAAATTTATTTGCGGGACTACCCCGATGCGACACTGGGAAGATTTCATTTTAAGAGAAGTTTGAAAAATTCACACTACGATAACTAATTTTAATGGTGACCGATCTCAAAGCCAACTAATTAGTTATTGTAGCGGCAAATTCTAACAACCTAATAAGGTTCTAGCAACCGAATAGTTTGGCAGCAGCAAACTAAAATATTAAAATTATCTGCAAAAAGTTTTAACTGAGAATCACACAATTTTTATACAACCTTTAGCAAAGCACACTCGATCAAGAAGTTCAAACTCTTATCGACTAAGGGGAAACGGAGTGGGGAGTGGACCCAGTGTCCGACATGTACACAAGCGTTTGGTCGGTAGCAAATATTCAGTATTCAACAGTCTGCCCGCATAGATACAAGTTCAATATAAATTCAACTTCACCTAGAAAAAATTTCGATCGATAGTGGAAACTTGTATGGTCTTCTCGATTCTGTATTGCTCATTCATCCAAAGCTTCCGCAACCTAACTTGCATTTCTGAGACAAGCCCAACTACCTCTTGCCATACCAACCGCAGGTATGGCAGATGTGCCCTTTAGCCGTAATCAGAAAATAATGAAGAGATCTCTCTAGCCTCGGAAGCTCTTAATGAAGGGAATATTATGGCATTCATACAACAAGATTGACGTGTACATGTTTTAGAACTTTTATCGTTAAGAATGATTACCGTGATAAGCACTCAATTCATAGGATTAATTCCACGCCTCCGTTAAGCAAAAGTTTACCTTAACTTTTAACAATCATTCAACATTGAAGTCTACACGCAATCTAATAGGTAGAATGATTAACATTAAGAAGCACCAGAAGGTTCACCAACGGCATATGGTATGATAAAATTTGAAATCAATTCAGCGCAGTGGTCACATAGGAAATAGAATGTTCAAGATTTCCGAATATTAGGTTATGAACTAGTCGAACGGATTCGCGGCCATCACAAGCGCGCTAAACAGCTTACAAGGCGTGGCTGTTAACCTGTAACTCGCCGGCAGAAGAATGCGACATCGACTTGGCCACGCTAATGCACTTAACTTCTTCTTTTTCTTCGTCGTCGCTGGGGCATCAGTAAACGAGATATCGAAACATCTGTGAGACGTAGCGGAAATTAACTTGTAAAATAAACACGCTCATCAGCAAAGAACAACGAATTCTGTGAGAACTGTTTCTGAAGTACACATAACATAAGGGAGAACTTTTACCGCATACAACTTCAGGGATGACGACAATTGAACTTTTAAATATAAATGTTATAGATATTTTTATTAAAGTTCGTGTGTTTTCTTGAAGCCTTACACACTAAATATAAGAGTTGATCGTTGGTGCATCCACGATACTTATCGTGTCAGAATGTTACCTGGGCCTGGAAATAATTTGTTAGTGGAAAAAAGTAAGGCATAGCAAACTGATGAGGAAATGATTCTTGACAAAAGGTATATATTATTTTACAATTGCTGTACAGAAGTTTAATTCAAAACACGCTAAATATTTTTCTCGTACTTTGAAATGAGAAATTATTTCTTTACTTAGCTTATCTCAATTGTATTAATTCTAAAATTTTTTGGGATGAAGGGGGGTGTTGAATTGCAGCGACTATTGATTCCAGCAACGCAGCTTTAACGACGTGTAGGTACTCAATACTGCTGGCAACAGTCAATATTATTAGAAAATTTTGGTCGATAAATCGTAAGTAATAAACCGTTTACGTCGATAACGCATCACTGGACACAATTTGAACAAGTTTGGATTAAAACTATGTGTTAAGTTAAATACATCCAAGGTTCATCAAGGTTTCAAATGAGACTGTCAGCGCAATGCAATTATTCTCTTGAGTTGCACTAAAAAATTAAGGTTTCATTCATAGTGCCTATAGCAAAACGAGCAAAATTCTTTACACCGAACACGTCAAACATTTCGATTCGGCGAGAATTCGCTCGAACGCAGAATTGTAAAGGCGACATTACGGTGGCTTCGGGTAAGCGAGAATAAATGAATTCGAATTTTTCAGGTAGAAATAACTGCACCTATAAATGCATGGAGCGTCATCTCTCATCGAGACGTTAGTTGAATTTATAGAACCGTTAATAAGTGTAGTGATCAGCCAAGAGGAGTAGAGAAGTAAATGTGCCCAAAAAATGTTTCTCAGGGTGAGTGCGATACGAATTCAATTGTTCCGATATTTAAGAGGCAGATTGTCATGATGTGAAAGTTCACGTTACAATTTCAGATGGAAGTAAATATAACATATAATTGGGAAAAAAATTGTTTAAGAGTCGAAAATCGTTTTCACATTTAAAATTTACGGTTATGTGTCTAAGATAATAAATAGAAGATTTGCTGGAACCTATTAGAATATTTAAATTAACTGAAAAATAAGTGAATTGGGGATTATTCGACGATAACCAACCTTTGCAAAGAACATTTTTATTAAACAAAACTCATCTCGGTTTGGGGAAGGTATCATTTAAATGAAGTCATTGCACTTTAATTTGTAGCAAAAAATGCATGAATTAGAAAGGTATTTTCACAACGCTTAAGACTGAAATGACAATATAAAACCATATTGTGCCAAAAATAAACATGCTAGACCAATAGACCTTCAATTTTTATGCCAACTCACAATGGTTAGTCACACACTCACAGGAAAGTTGTCAAGGTTTAAAATTTCATACTGAACCGTCAGTAATGACATAGTTCAACTCGCAATTGATTCTGGAGACTGCGATAAAGATAGGCCAAATTAGGGAGCACTGAATTGCTTCGTTTAACAACGCAGAACAGGGAAACAATCCCAATATTTCGTATCCCAGAATTGCAAGCTGAAAAAGGACATCCTATTAATAATTTATTAATAAGTAATATTAATAATAATAATTAATAGTCATGACTAACTATTAAAGGACAGCCTCAGTCATGTTTAGTTCTAAGCTTGAACAATTACTTACATCTGCAAGCTTACATCAACAATCGATAACAGATTTCGATGAATACGAGGGTTTGTCAGTTTTATCACTGTAGTCCATGAGAGTTCAAGTAAAAATCGTCCTGGTCTCACATAAAATTCTTGAGCCTCAAACCAGATTTCCACCATTCATAAATAAATTATGCACACAAAATAGTGCAAATTCCTGATACGATCGGCGACGATTTGCAGTTGGCTTCAATGCGGGTGATGTTTTAAATACTTTAGCCATAATGAAGTCTACGAAAGTACGAAGTACCGTGTCACTCAAACGTAATTATCTGAACACGCAACATTCCAGGCCATTTCCAAGCCGATTACATTCGACTGTCATGTTCAATTAATATAGAGACAGTTACTTTGAATAGGATTGCCAACATTTACCTCATAGCAGAGCCGATGACACGACTCTGATAAATGGCCGTCATGACACGGGAAATATTCCAGATCTACTTCATCACACCATCTCCCTGATAAAACACGGTATTAACTCCGTCGAAATATATTCCCTCACGCAACTGGCATAATTAGACCTCTATAAGCACCAGAAAGCTTTTTTCCAAAATATAATTTAAGTCAAGTTACTCTGGGAAACTTCGACGCTATCGCAATGAACTCGACAGAATGCCAGAATTTGGTCTTTTCATCTCAATTTTCCAAATGCGATCGAGATCCAATAAAAGAAGGTCGCATTTTACCGACATATTAAAAACGGAATTGCAACCATTGATTTTCGAGTCAACTGAAGGGATAGATAATTCGGGAGCAACATAATTTTAACAGAGGACAAGTTTAAAAAATATAACTCAGTACTCACAGCAGTGAGTGACAAAGAGCGAATTTTCTCAAAATTGACGAAAACGTGAAGTCACGGACAGACGGTGGGACGGACGGACATGACGAGCACAATAGCGCCTTTTTTCCATAAATGAGAAAATGAGCTAGAAAGCACTAGCTGTTACTGATGAAGTATAATTTATTTGCTGAAATATATTTTTCATGTGACGTTAGGCTAGTAAATTTGCACAAGAAAATTGAACTCAGGCTGCAGGTCTCGCACAGGATGGAAGAACGAGTTGCGGAAGAGCGAGTGGTTGAGGTCATCAAAGAGAACCCCAAGTATTTTTTTAAATATGCTCAGTCCAAGGCTAAAATAAATACGCCAGTAGGCCCGCTTAAGGATAACGAAGTGATCCCGGACTGTCCAGTTATGGGAAACTACCATCAGCAAGCGACAAGCAACAGCATCTTGCATCAGCGTGCCCAAATGAGGGCTAATAGACGGAACACGTCCAACGTTACATCCGACGACGACTCGGAGACGGAGGACGACGAAGGCGGCGCATCAGCGTGACCGTGGACTGCGACGTCCTAAACTCATCATAAGGTCATAAGGTCATAAGGTTAGGTTGAATTTACTGGAGCTTACCAAGAAGGAAATTGTATTGAAAAGCTATAGTGGCCTGAGTCAGCATAAAACAAAGATCATTAACTGCATCTAAAATACCAGGTTGTTTTTAAATCCGTGAATAGGGTTCCGTGGCTACAATACCTCGCATTCCAAGTGTCAAGTGGTAAAGATATTACACTCGTCCTGAATAGACCAGCCATAAATCTAGCTAACTTACGAGTAACTCTAGCAGCAAGCACAGAAGTGAAATTTAGTCACCTGACTCCAGAATTATGTATGGCTCATTACCATTCGGTTCTCAGGACTTAAATCTACATCTTTGGGACAAGGATGACGTGCAGGAAATGTATATCACTCTAGCCTCGGAATCTCGCAAAGGGCAATGATATGATACGCGCAAACTTAGAGGTTAAACGTTAATACGCTTTCGCTCTCACATCAATTAAGAAAGAAAGCTAACACAAGTATCATTCAAATAAACACATATAACCACTAAACACATATACCACAAAATGTGAAATGGTAAAATTCATATTTTACCTCTTCACTGCATGGAACTGAACTTTAAACATCAAAACTCATTAAGTTGAAAGATACAAGCCGATTCGGGTCGAATGTTAGCAATCATGTACTTATTGTACTAGTACCGCAGGGGAAAAACATTATTACAGGTCACCGGAAATAAGCTTAGCTTCATAAGCTAAATCAAGGAAAATCACTGTCACTTCAAGTCGCTACAGCACTTATGCCGCCGGCACAATTCAAGTATGAACAAAACTGAACCACAACTATACATCGTTCTGGCCTGTATATATATTACGGCTTGTTAAGACAATTGGCGAATCAAGCGTATTGTCTGCTGAGTGGTGACTCTTAGTTTCATTGCCGGTTACTTACTTTCACCACCGACAATACTATGTTAAAATTTGAATCCATTAAACCAAATCGAGTGATATTATCGAAAAATCGTTTGAATTCCGAAACGTCATCCTTCATTATCAATCATAAAAATTTCCCGAACACGAAATCCTTCAAATAGTAACGTATACGCAATACAGCAGGTTCTAAAAAGCGTAAGCAATTAACCCTCTACCGTCGTATGTCACACATAACTTTCAACTTAAATTATACGTAAACCATTGAGTGTAGCAACCTGAGGACGTTTGTACGCAACAGAGAACATTTTAACCCTCTACTGCCGTATGTCACTCTCCGGGAACATAACTTTCAACTTAAATTATACGCAAACCATTGAGTGTAGCAACCTGAGGACGTTTGTACGCAACAGAGAACATTTTAACCCTCTACCGCCGTATGTCACTCTCCGGGAACATAACTTTCAACTTAAATTATACGCAAACCATTGAGTGTAGCAACCTGAGGACGTTTGTACGCAACAGAAAACATTTTAAAGTTGTCGTACGTGGCGGCAACCATCAGTACAAGTAATTTTGCGCTCACTATAACGTATCCTTTTTGGGAAGTAGGCGTGTGACAATATTGCTCCGGCTACTCGTGTCAGGAGGTAGAGGGATAACCTGAGGGTCGCTGTAAGAATTATGCGACATCGCGGCACGGCCACTTGGCCACGCTAATGCACTTGACTTCTTCTTCTTCGTCGTCGCTGGGGAGTCAGCGAGTAAGACACCAAAATATCTCCTTCAAGGCTTCGCGAGAATAGACTTACAGAATAAACACTTGTCATCGGCTAAGAACTCACTCCACATTAAGTGAGGACTGCTCTCGGAATGATAAAGACTGCTGCTTTTTCCTTCACACGCTACTTTCGAGGACAAAATGATATATAAACGACAGCTCTCGGAATGATAAATAAGAGACGACTGCTTCTTCATAAACTACTTTTGAAGACAAAGTTCTTTGTTACTATAAATACATAATAATTCTTTCATAAACCGAATACTTGACTATATTGACATAACGATGGCCTCGTTTTGCCAAACTTAGGATCCAAAACAATTTGCTTAGCTAAATATTTAGGTATTAGGTAAACACATTTCTGGGTTCAAAAGCGTATAGTATAGTATAATATAGTATAGTATAATACAGTATAGTATAGTATACAGGGTCCGCCATATTTATGGCAACGCATGTTTTTTGTTATTTCTCAATGAAACAAACAGGTGCATTGTTTTTTTTATATGATGAGCTATAGTTGCCAAGAATTACCTAAAAAATTCTCAGACATATTTATTCAATATGACCACCCTTATTTTTAATGACGGCCTCCAATCTACGCGGAAAGCTTTACAGGAGACACGCAGCATTTCTTGAGGGATCAAGTCCCATTCTCGTGTCAATTTAGACTTCAAACTATCCAAAGAATCATGAGGTGTTCTGCAGACCCTACTCTCCAAAATAGCTCACACAGAAAAGTCGAGAGGATTCAAATCGGGGCTTATTGAGGGCCATTCATTTATGCTAATGAACGCTGGGATGTGACCTTGAATCCAGTTTTGGGTCATGTTTGAGCCATGTGATGGGGCAATCTTGTTGAAAACTCCATGGTGAGCCGTTCAAGTGTTTACGGGCCCAAGGTAACAACACAGCTTCCAAAATGTCCGAAATGTATCGCTGACTGTTCAATTTCACTCCTGAGGGGACAAAAACGTGTGGGGACCTCCCAGTGGAGATTACCGTGGCCCAAACCATCACAGACATGGGATTTTGACGTCGTGTTGCTGTTCTGGTTGTCACAGATCCATGCCGACTTCAAACTCTGTCATTTTGACGGTTAACGCTTTGTTCAATGCCAAATTTTTTCTCGTCACTGAACACCAAGTTGGGCAGCGTGCCATCCTCAATGAGATCCAGAATGTGCTGGCATATTTCGAGCCTCATTCGTTCATGACGATCTGTTAGTTCATGCCTTGTTTGCATCTTGTAAGGGGAGGTTTTGAGGTCATCTTTGAAGACTCTATACGCATTGATGTCTGACTGACCTCCTGCTTCTGCAGCCAATTTTGCAGCTGAGCGGCGAGGGTTTCTCCTCAACTTCTCCCTCGTGTTTTTGACCGATTGTTTTGTTCGGACACTTCGTTTCCTTCCTTGACCAGGTCGATTGCATGTTTCACCAGTTTCCTTGAATTTTTTTACATTTCACACAGTTTCACGACGAATTTGGAGCTTTTTTGCAATGACTGAATTACTCTCGCCCTTTTCATGAAGGGTTACAATTGAATTTCTATCTACTGCCATAAGTTATAGTAAATTTAGACACCTTAGACTTCTGCAATATAAAATAGATGAATTAATAGATGTTATTAAGCTTCATTGTTAAATAACAGTCTCCTACAAACCAATTTATTTTATATAGCAAACATCCGTTTCCATAAATATGGCGGACCCTGTAGTATAGTAAAGTATCTTCGGCATTGAAAAATAGGCCTGGATAGGCCTGTCGCCGATTCTTGACTAGAGTGGCCTTTTGATAAAATCATTTCAACGGACGATAGGTTAAAATCGTTTCTAGATTTCAGTTGTTCCGTAGGATAAGAGGCATTTCAAGACTATACAAATGCTCCTGCATGGCCTTGTCTAGTCTGTATAAAATGCGTCTGTCATCCTTATTGAAGCTTTCAGTGCCATACGCATTGAGAGTTTCACGTACAAAACGATTTTTCATTCCCCAGCAGCGTGGCGTACATAGAATTAACCTGCCAGCCGATTTGTGATGGCGTCATTACGATAATTTGAACGCGTAACTTCGGGCAAGTGAAAAAAGAAAACAATTACAATGTTTCATGGCGGAAATATTCGATTTATTAATTAATGCAAGAGGCGCCATCTCGCACCATCTCACGACATTTGGGGGCGATCTATAGTCACACTAATGTGAGTACGAGTAATTAAAATGACAGAAAATAATAAAATATAACAATAATTAACTGCAATGAGCTATTTTCTCTTATTCTTTGCATTGCTGAAGACGATCAGTCAAGTCAAATACCGAAAAACTAATCCAATATGACAAGACAGAACACACGCACATGTACTGTAAGAACATTCTCCCCGACGTTCTAGTGCCCCGCCAACACGTGAAAAGAAACACCATATGGCCGTTTTTATTCTAATTTAACACTAGAAACCCGTACATCATCGGAAAAAGGCGGATAAACGGTTAATTTTCACGTGGCGGCCGGCCACTAGAACGACGGCGAGACCGTTTTTAGCGCATTTTCTCATTTATGGAAAAAATGCACTATTATGCTCGTCATGTCCGTCCGTCCGTCCGTCTGTCTGTCCGTCCGTGACTTCACGTTTTCGTCGACGAGAAAATGCGCTCTCTGTTACTCTCTGCAGTGAGTACTGAGTTATATTTTTTTACTTTTTTTCGAACAGTATGCGTTGACCGTTTTTTTGCCGTTTCATTGGGATTTAACAAAGGGGCACTGACTTAAGTGGGGTCAGTCTGCATGATGTTGCTGTGTCCAAGCGGCACGGAAGACTCGTAAATTTGACTTCCAAATATGAGGCAGTTTAAAGCCAGTGAGCTTTGCAAGGATCACAGAACAGCAGCAGCAACACGGAAGCCCACAGCAGCAGCAGCAGCAGCAACACTGAAGCCCACATCAGCAGCAGCAACAGCATCTCTAACAAGACTCTTGTCGGTGCCTGAAAAATTTGTCCAGTCTCAGGATATACACGAGCTCATATGGCGACCTTTGCTAACGAAGGCTTCCACAGCTCGGGTCTGAGGTTACAGGATTGAGGAGACGACGTATCACAGGGAAGATATATTATGGGCTAGCAGAATATATCCTCGCGATTTGGCAGTGACGAAAATTAGGTCGAACTATAGGGACTTCCGAAGTCGAGTTCAAGGTTCATGCATCACGTACGACATAGGAAGCGATTTTTTTCGAGGAGTTGCTGCAATTGTTAAAATTTAAATTGACGTTCACAGATTTTGATGGGAAAACCTCACTTTTTTCGTGCTATATTCTGGTGGAGAAGCAGCAGCACGCTGGAGTGGCAGCATGCAGCACGCAGCACGCAGAAGCAGCATGCAGCACGCATCACGCAGAAGCAGCACGCACCACACAGAAGCAGCACGCAGAAGCAGCACGCAGAAGCAGCATACACCACTCAGCTTGCAGCACGCAGAAGAAGCACGCAGAAGCAGCACGCAGCATGCAGCACGCAGAAGAAGCACGCAGAAGCAGCATGCAGCATACAGCACGTAGAAGCAGCACGCAGCACCCAGAAGCAGCATGCAGCACGCAGAAGCAGCATGCAGCACGCAGAAGCAGCATGCAGCACGCAGAAGCAGCATGCAGAAGCAGCATGCAGCACGCAGCACGCCCAAGAATTATGTGCGATGTGAGGCAGTCAACAAACAGCTGCTGAGAAGCGATGCAGCTGAACTAACACGCGAGATTTCCTGCCGAGACACAAGACACGGTGACAGACGAGTAGCTCTCACGTCCAACACTTGCCAGCTCTGTCAGCACGCGCGGCAAATAAAGGGTAAAACAATACGACAGAGCAGTGCCGAGGACGGAACAACGGATTGAAATAATTCCCATTAAAGCTGGGTACAGCAAATTAAAGGTAAAACAATACGACATAACAGTGCCGAGGACGGAACGGATTGAAATAATTCCCATTAAAGCTGGGTTCACATAATGCTTCCGGGCACGCGCTTGTCTCGGTCCATATCAAATTATCAATATTCTTTAACACGTTGACTCCGAAGTGATCCATATGCGTACGACGTAATGTATTTCTCCAAGACGAAGTGGTACAAAATTCAAGGTTGCCAGATGGCCTAAAAAAACGGCCAAGTCCGCGAACAAAAACTGCCTGTAACTCGATATATACTGGTATATTTGTATTGTAGGTTTCGGTATAAAAATTCCTCTTATTTTTTTTTTAAATTAATTAGGAAGTACCCCGACCAACTCAATAAAAAAAACTAAATAGCAGAATTTGTAAAAAAAAACGTCTGGCAACCCTGTATTCATAATAGTACAAAAAATGAAAAAATAGTACTAAATAAAGCAATCGGAGTCAACGTGTTAATGCATTTCCATAGAAGCATTCAAACCATGCACATAGCAGGTGGAAATACATTAACATGGCTTCTATGGAAATACATTAATGTTTATTGCACTGGATCTTGACTGGCATATGCATGATCGCGGCAGTGTGGTGTGAACCCGGGCTGAAAGATGTGCCCTGTTAAAAAAAACTCTCAAATGACGTTGAAACGAGGTTGATTTCGTTGAAAAAATGTTTAATTGATTTGGGTTTATGTCAGATTCCTGGTAGGCGATAATGATATATAGTAGACTTTGAATTTTATTTACAAATTCTGTGCTCAGATTTTCCTATGTTCCGTATTTCAAAAATGGTCAAAGAAAATTACACTAGGGAGACATACAATATAGGTACATATATTAAAGTTGAAAACATCAAGACTGTTAAATCGCTATAAATTTCCAAAGCGGAAATCGGCCATGTAACTATTTTATAAAAGCATTTAAAATTTGAGTTCTGAAACTGCTCGTAATTGTAATTCACACAGGGCGTGAAAATTTCGACCATGATAAAGAATATTTTTGCAGACAAATTAAGTACGGCGTAGATGACAATAAAGTGGAAGAATACAGTAACACTTGTGAGTGGAGTCAAACAATAATGCAAAGCTATTAAGAAGAACAATAAGTTAGATCATCTTAGTGAAACAATACTGTGAAGTTGTGAGGGATTGCAATAGGATTAATGAAATTCACTTATAACACGGAGAAAGGATCCGAATCTCGAGTTGAGAGTAGGAAAAAGAAAGCCCACGGTTTATTTATTGGTATTTATTTATTTATAATTATAGTTCCTGATTTATAATTTTTGTTCATCTTTTATGTATGATCATTTGTCAAGTGACCGGGGTCAAAGAAAGCTCATTTGTTTAATAGTCTACAAAAAAGTAAAAATAGAAACAGTGAATGGAGTAGAAATACTGGGACAATGAAGTGCAAAAATGGACCAACGAAATGGCGGCGGTCACATCTCACATCTGCAACTGTATATCTGTATTAGATGTGTATTATATATATAAACCTGTATATGTCTGTGCATCTGATATTAGAGTAGTAGATAATTACGGTAAAATAAATGTAAAAAAATCGTCACGAAAGACAAAGCATTTCGTGCAAGGAATGTGGAAACACACGGTTTTTCATGATAAAAAAAACTTCAACGCGCAAAAAAGTAAAAAAGAAAACATGAAGAAAAACAAAGCACACTCGATACTGAGTGAACTCAAGAGTGAAATTAGTTTATAGAAGCATTTAAAATTTGAGTTCTAAAACTGTTACTGAAACGCACAATTTTGCCACAGATATCGTGGCGTGGTGAACAGATATCGTGGTGTGGTGAACAGATATCGTGGTGTGGTGAACAGATATCGTGGTATGGTCGTGCTGGTGCGATGAAGGCACCACAACACCACAGACTTAATGGTGCAGTGGTCACCATACAGAAAAACAAACTAGCAACACTGCAGTCAGCAGGCATTTACTTGGCATCAAGCCAAACCGAGGTTGCCGTACCGTGTTATGCATAGCAAAGCGCTGTGTACTGCGCTATGTACTGCAGCCTGTACTGCACTATGTTCTTCTTTTTTGGCAAAATAACTCCAGGTTTTGATGCATTGTAGTACAACTCTTCTAGTTACATATGCAACAAACAAATTTTAGGAAAGTCTCATAGTTTGAAAATAGGGGGCGCCACCCCCAATGGGGGAACTTAGACCACCTAATGTCAGCCCTGACAGGGTAACATATAGACCGGCTTGGAAATTAATTTAAAATTACCATATATAACATTTCATGTTTGATACACCTATTAATGTTTTTCCTTTAGGTTTCAGACTCTACAGAGTCTTATATATGGTAATTTAACTTAATTTCCAAGCCGGTCTATGTTAACCCTGTCAGGGCTGCCATTAGGTAGTCAGAGTTCTCCCGTTTGGGGAACTTAGACCACCTGGGGGGCGGGACCCCCCATTTGCAAACTATGAAACTTTCCTCAAATTTGTCATTTGCATATGTAACTAGAAGAGTTCTACTACAATGCACCAAAACTTGGAGTTATTTTACAAAAAAATATAATTGATGTTCCCACACAGTCTAAGATACCCCCAGAGCTGGGGTAAAAAAGACCATCAATTTTTTTTAAATTACATAAAAACTATGAGAGGCAGGAGCCAGCAATTTGTGGTGAGTGAAGCTAGAGTATAGACCTGTATTTTACATGTTTCAATTTAAGTTTAACTTATCTAGTAAAAAAATGGCATCATTAAAAAAAAGTGGTCTAAGTTACCCCAGTTTACGGTATGTACTGCTACTGCAATGAGTACTGCACTATATACTGCAGCCTGTAATGTACTATGTTCTTCGCTATGTACTGCAGTCTGTACTACACTACGTATGTACTGCAATGAGTACTGCACTGTGTTCTGCACCACTGTACTGTGCAGTACAGCAAAGCACTGCACAACAGCGCCATGCATTGCAAGTATGAACCATGTACAGCACTGTTTACTGTCACTGTACTACAACATCGTTCCAAATTTTACTGTTGAACTGTGAACTGCACTTGCCATCTTAGGTGATCTATATGATTAAATTAAAATTTTCTGTGTTCGGAGTATTTCCTGTATATTTCTTAGTCTGAGTCGTCCTGAATTTTAATCTGATACGTTATAAATTGCTACTTTCGTCATTGTTGCTATTAATTTTTATTTCTTTTGTATTTGGAATGAGAACAATTATTTCGAAATGCATATTTCCACTCATTCTATTAAATAGTAATCAGTCCCACAAATTCAAAATAATTACATCAATTAATTTACAATAGTGTAATAAAATGTATTTTTTGGCAAAAACATCACAATTCTCTTAGTTTTTGTTGAACAAATCGAAGCTTGTAGCTCCAGGCATCATTTATGAGCGCTTGAACTGTTCAATAACGACCAACAAGTCATTGTCATTGCCAGGCTCAACAAGTCATTACTTCTGGATGCGCCTGGCAAGCATCAGAGACAACGGAACACAGCCACGATGTCAACTACAAAAGCTTGCGTCGTTACATGAAAATTTGTACTTGTGCACACATAATTGTACTTGTACACACACACAATTTGTATTTGTACACACACACAATTTGTATTTGTACACACACACAATTTGTATTTGTACACACACACAATTTGTATTTGTACACACACACAATTGCTATTTGTACACACACACAATTTGTATTTGTACACACACACAATTGCTATTTGTACACACACACAATTTGTATTTGTACACACACACAATTGGTATTTTAACACACACACACAAAATTGGTGACAATAACTATCGAAGCGCGGTCGATTTTAACGTTATTAGCCAGTATCTTAAATTAGAAACCTATCGGAAACAGCCGAACGATTATCGGCGGGTAAGATCGAATCATTCAGTAGTACGCAGTTGGGAAACAAATTTAGGAAATAACGATAAAGGAACGGATCTAAATCAAGTTCATGTCCTAATTTGGATAATAACGACTGAACCAGCTTTTGATATTCGCGCGATCGCAACCGATACGCACTTTTTTTGACAGCGCGCTTTAGCAGTTGAATTTGTATCAGCGTCCAATGATTGTCTGAATAACCCGAATTCAGTAATATTAACTAAAACTAAGAAATAAAAAGTTTATAAACATTGTTTTCAACTTATTTTCACGAAGACTTCATTTTTGTTTAATATTTTAGTCTGTCAATGCATGAAGCCTGAATGAGCGAAAAAAATTCACTTCGTGCACAATTAAACCGGCAAGAGCGTTGCAAGGATTAACATTTCAATGGACATTAAATAAATTGTTATACAGAGGATAAAGCACAGGGAAAACCGCCAGCATTACAACCTGACTTAAAAAATGAACTTTTGCCAAACGATGGATTCCTGAATAATTTGTTACGTATGCTGGGTAATGTAATATCAAAATATGATGATTATATATTATAATCCATGAAATCTATCAGCGTAATATTCTGACGTCGTACATACTGGAGAAGAGTTTAAAGTTTAAATAGCATATATCCAGCCTTCCACCCGAGCCTGCCAGTCTCTTACACTTCCACCCGAGCCTGCCAGTCTCTTACACTTCCACCCGAGCCTGCCAGTCTCTTACACTTCCACCCGAGCCTGCCAGTCTCTTACACTTCCCCCCGAGCCTGCCAGTCTCTTACACTTCCACCCGAGCCTGCCAGTCTCTTACACTTCCACCCGAGCCTGCCAGTCTCTTACACTTCCCGCTAAACCTGCCAGTCTCTTACACTTTTTTTGTACGAATACTTTTTTCACCCTCAAAAGTGAACATGTTGCATTGTTTTTTGTTGCATTGAAATTTAATTTCTTTTGATAGTATTTTTGAATACTATGCGTCTCTATACATAATTTAAATCACTTTTCCTGTTAAGTTTGTGTACTTACATACATTAAAATACGATTTTTCAAGTGTACGAATATTTATTTCCCCCCACTGTATACTATATACCGTACTTCGCGATTTAGCCTGGAAAGCGAAGATTCATCTTAAAATAATTTGAAAACATATGAAATAACAATTTAGCCATTCAAGTAAAAATAGAATAAGAATACTTACGAATGAAAGCTCAGCCGGACTTAAATTCCATGTTGAACTAAACCAATTTTTTCATACAAGAAAAAAAATAAGAAACATAAGGATAGAATCATGGTATGAACTAAATCTCAAATTAAAATATTTTTGGTGAAACAAACTGTTCTTGAACTATCACACAATGTACTATAATGTACTACGTATAATACATTGTACTATAGTGTACTATAGTACATTGTACTATAATGTACTATAGTACCTTGTACTATAATGTACTATAGTACATTGTACTATAATTAATTATAACTAACAACGTGCATATATAACTAACAACGTGCATTATAAGAACGTAACTATAATGTACTCACAGGTCTGGGATGCCGAGGTGACGTAGAGTCCAGTCGTGCTCTGTACTCCAGAAACTGCGGTCGAGACGCAGGGTGTTCAGTACTAAACCCTCTAAACGTCGGACTGCGTTCATTACTGAATCCTCTGAACGGAGAAAAGCGTTCAGTAATGAACCCTCTGAACAACGGACTGCGTTCAGTGCTAAACCCACTAAACGTCGGACCGTTGCCAAGAAGGTTCTGCCTCCGAGGTTGAATAGCCCACGTAGAGGCGCTCAGGAGGCTGTTGTGGTTCACGACGTTTGTGGTCCATGTCTTGCATAACCGTTGGTTATTTACACTTCGTGTTGCCCAAGCTGCGTTGCTAAGATCATTGCTTACATCTTGAGTTGCGCAGGACGCGAGACAATAATTATTTACATGCGATTGTGCCCAGGTTGTGTTGCTAATGAGGTTTATGTTTCTGGATTGTGTCGTCACCCAAGTCACGTTGTGGCCGAGAATGTTGTTCATGAGGGCGCTGGTGCAACAGCGGGCACGTTGAAGTTCTCTACATGGCCCTTGAAGCTGACGTTCACTCATGCACCATGAAAATGTCTTCATAGATACACATGGTTCTCGAGACCTGCGTAAAACTTCCCTCATTGCCTTCATCTCCATGGTTTTGATTTGTTTCGTGCTAGTTTTATGGACAGGAAGAGGTAAATTGTGTCGTATGAGAACAGTGTAAAGTTCAGAAAGTTAGGTGGCTATTCACACGATTTTTCTAGTTGTCATGGTTACTCGATTCTAATATTACAAGCGTCGTATTTTTATTCGTTTACGTTTTTATATCGATTCTAAAACAAATAAATTTTTCATCCAGCTCATTTCTCACGCTTACGTTTGATATCTTTTCTTAATCAATCGTTAAGAGCTTGGCTTGACCAAGTCCTTTACTAGACCAAAGTTCGATCTCAATAAAATTTTTCCAAGTCTTTTCCACAGCAAAGATTCTTGTAACGGTAACAAACAAACGCTAGTTGTTCACACAATCAATCTATGCAAAGAGACGAATTTTAGCAAGCTATACGCTACGAATAACGCACGGGAAAGACCTCGGGCAACAAACTTTTCACACATGCACTCCGGGACCTGCTCTCTTCACGTTTGAAATTTTCACAACCACTTCATGGATTTGATCCTCTTACGAAGTAGAAATTTTCAACACAAACTAAGATGCAATTAACGTCCTCATTGATATTTCCAGGTTGATTCCTAAGACTAAATAAAAAATCTAAAGCAGTGAAGATTTTAATTAGAGGATTTGGTATTGAAAACAAAATTCAGTAATGCATAATAAACATTTTTACGCAGCTTCTTTGGCACAACAATCTGCACATCAAGGGTTAGAATATTATTATTAATTATTTATAAGTATTAATAATAGTTTAGCACAAGTAATCCAACGTGTACATTAGGATAGGTGGAAAATTTTAAGATAAATATACTGTAGTAAATAAAATGAAATTATTTTGGATGAAGACGAGAAGCAAATACAAATACTTACACTCCGTTTTTTTAACAAAATTGTGCTATTCTCGTATAAGAAGCGATGTTCCGGAAGGAGCATTAATCTCTTACCTATATTAATCTATTAACATTAATTAATCACTAATACCAACCAACATTTCCTGAACAACCCATCTACAAGGATCAGCTAATACAAACCTAGCACCCGAATGGGTTAACTCCTGCAACAAAAGCACATCGTCGTACAACATTGCAATTTAATTCTTCAGTTTGTCGTCAAGCGACCAAGTTGAAAAAGTTGTCTCATTACCAAGTATCTTGGGCACACGGAATGCGCAGCAATCCAAAGAAGTTTGAGACGGACCCAAAGAAGTTGTCTTCAGCTGTTGTCTTTAAATATAGCAGGAAGCAGAATTAACTAAAGCGCATCCAAGCACTAACGCCTTTTCAAGCATGCGAATAAAATAATTAAATGAATATATATAAGATGATAGAATAATCTGGAACCAAAATTCAACGTGAACAATCATGTTATCCTGGAAACCCACAAAATAATAACACATATATAGTGACGACGTCAATTAAAAAAAAAATTAGATTAGTTCTCACTGCAGTGAGTGACAGCGAATTTTTCGTCCGTGAAGTCTGTCCAGTTGTGAAGTCACGGACGGACGGACATTACGAGCACAAATATAGCGCCTTTTTTCCATAAATGAAAAAAATACTTCAGCTATTAACCCGTGAAAATACATAATTTCATAACCTCAGTAGCAGCTCTCACAGACCGATAGAGGACAGGTGCATAACTTCGTCTGAGAGTTGGTAGGAAGCAGCAAACCCATAACAAAATTTAGAGTCGCCCCCGCTTCTGGTAATCCAAATCAGAAGCTGCCGCGTCTGTAAATTTTCACTGGGTAACAAAATTGAGTCGCCCCAGCTTCTGGTAATCCAAATCAGAAGCTGCCGCGTCTGTAAATTTTCACTGGGAAGAGATGTCAGGCAATCTCACAGAGTGCGTTAGTTCAATAAGAGCCTCTCGAAGCATATCAGCAGCCGCCGCAGGGCTCTAGACCTCATCTCGAGTTATTTTCCGGACCGGCGCAGCTACGAGGTATCCTTGGTAATTATTGAGAGCTTGTGCACTTACTGCCGGCAAATGAAGTTACTGCCGTGATACAAGCGAGGGGTAGGCAAGGGTTGCACGCAAGAGGCTAGTAAGAGTGAGAGTAAGAGGGCTAGTAAGAGTGCAAGTGAGAAAGCAGCTAGTAAGAGTGCAAGCAAGAGGCTAGTAAGAGGGCTACTAGAGTGCAAGTGAGACAGCTAGTAAGAGGGCTAGTAAGAGTGCAAGTAAGAGGACTAGTTAGAGTGCAAGTAAGAGGGCTAGTTAGAGTGCAAGTAAGAGTACAAGTAAGAGAGCTAGTAAAAGAGCAAGTAAGAGTACAAGTTAGAGAGCAAGTAAGAGGGCTGGTTAGAGTGCAAGTAAGAGTACAAGTAAGAGAGCAAGTAAGAGGGCTGGTTAGAGTGCAAATAAGAGTACAAGTAAGAGAGCAAGTAAGAGGGCTGTTTAGAGTGCAAATATTATTATTATATTATTATACGAGTACAAGTAAGAGGGCTAGTTAGAGTGCAAGTAAGAGTACAAGCAAGAGAGCTAGTAAGAATGCAAGTAAGAGTGCTAGTTAGAGTGCAAGTAAGAGGGCTAGTATGAGAGCAAGTAAGAGTGCTAGTAAGAGAGCAAGTAAGAGTGCTAGTTAGAGTGCAAGTAAGAGGGCTAGTATGAGAGCAAGTAAGAGGGCTAGTAAGAGAGCAAGTAAGAGTGCTAGTTAGAGTGCAAGTAAGAGGGCTAGTTAGAGTGCAAGTAAGAGGGCTAGTTAGAGTGCAAGTAAGAGTACAAGTAAGAGAGCTAGTAAAAGAGCAAATAAGAGGGCTAGTACGAGGGCTAGTTAGAGTGCAAGTAAGAGGACTAGTAAGAGAGCATGTAAGAGGACAGGCATGTATGGGTTCAAGCGAGGCCGCAGGTAAGGGTGCAAAAGAAATAAACTTGAACATCCGAAAGTAGATTCTCGATTGAAAAAACATTTGGTAACCAGAAAAAGGTTAGGAACACGTTTGGTAATCAGGGAGAGCTTGAGTCCTGGTCTAAAACCAGGGAGACATTGACAACACGTTGTTCCAGGTTTAAATGAGAAGATATAAAGGAAAACTATTAGTAGGAAACCATCATAAGATCTTGCTGCTCGAATGGTATCAGATTAAAATGAAAATTTTGAGTGAGACAGCAGCAGACTCTGTGTTTCTGAGTACTGTACTCTGTGTTTTGAGACAGCAGCAGACTCAGAGAGATGCAACGCTCCATCTGCTTTAAAGCAGCAGCATCTGCAAGGAACAGGCTGCAGATACTAGTACACATGATAGCGGTATTTTGCAACACATAAACTAATAAACATTTGAAGAGTGAACATTAAAGTAGCACCCGAAAGCTAGTAACGCATGCATGCAACATCAGCTGCAGCACGCACGATACGCTAGCACTCGCAACACGCACGTACATACACCGCTGCAAATGGTTTCATTACTTTTGTAACTAAAGAAGTAACAAGGCTCAAAAAAAGTCGAATTCAACTTCTAAACAACTTTATGATAAATTATTGTCAGTTTCGTATTCATTTCAACCAAATATTATCATTATTATTATACGAAGCATTTATCGTGGCGTCTGGTTCAAACGAACTTCAAGAGAACGTCACACATAAGATTAATAGCAAACGAAATAAAATACTTAAAAAATTTTTTTAAAAAAACACGTTTTTCTTTTGGACTAAAAAGTAGAAAATAAATTATGGCTTGCCCCAAAAAACGTGTGTCGGGCAGATTTATGATTAAAGCGAAAAGCACACAACACACGAATTTTGGAAATTTGATGGTGAACGTACAGCCCGACCCACGTAACAAACAAACAAACAAACAAACAAACGCGAAGCTAAGCTAAGAAAAACGTGTTAAAAAAAGACACAAGAAAGGACAGGAACGGATAAAATGATTTAAATGGGGATAATCCGATACTATTACAAATTCGCAGGCAATATTCGTAATTGTGCGAGCTGCGGCCGAATAATAATCAGTTAACGGGAAATTTTAAGCCAAAGTTCCAACTCCGGACGTTCGAGGTCAGGAAATCGAAGTGGTCAATAATTCCCAGCTGCACTTTTTTCTGCACGACCGCCGCTGAAACAATTGCTCGACTTCGGAAGCCGATGACGAAGCGGCCGTTCAACGCTGCAAAGTTGGTGGCTCTGGTGTGACTCAGCGGGCCAGTGGCACCGCTAACAATGCCAGTGGCACTGCACTCTTTGCAGAGCCAGTGGCACTCTTTACAGAGTCAGTGACACTCTTTACAGTCAGTGACACTCTTTACGGAGTCAGTGGCACTCTTTACAGAGTCAGTTGCACTCTTTACAGTCAGTGGCATTCTTTACAGAGTCAGTGGCACTCTTTACAGAGTCAGTGGCACTCTTTACAGTCAGTGACACTCTTTACAGAGTCAGTGACACTCTTTAAAGAGTCAGTGGTACTCTTTACAGTCAGCGGCACTCTTTACAGAGTCAGTGACACTCTTTACAGTCAGTGGCACTCTTTACAGTCAGTGGCATTCTTTACAGTCAGTGGCACTCTTTACAGAGTCACTGGCACTCTTTGTATAGGCAGTGGCACTCATCAGAGACAGTGGCACTCTTTACAGTCAGTGGCACTTTTTGTAGAGGCAGTGACACTCATCAGAGACAGTGACACTCTTTACAGAATCAGTGGCACTCTTTACAGAGTTAGTGGCACTCTTTGTAGAGGCAGTGGCACTCATCAGACAGTGACACTCTTTACAGAGTCAGTGGTACTCTTTACTGAGTCAGTGGCACTCTTTACAGGGTCAGTGGCAGTTTTTGTAGAGGCAGTGGCACTCATCAGAGCCAGTGACACTCTTTACAGAGTCAGTGGCACTCTTTACTGAGTCAGTGGTACTCTTTACAGGGTCAGTGGCACTCTTTGTAGAGGCAGTGGCACTCATCAGAGCCAGTGGCACTCTTTACAGAGTCAGTGGCACTCTTTGTATAGCATATGGCACCATTCGCAGCACCGGCAGCATCGATCGTAATGCCAGTAGCACTGAGCACTGTCCTTGTAATTAGGGATAACTTAAGGGCTATTATATTATATCAAAAGACAGGCAAAATTTGATGGATTTCAAGGAATCACCAATAGAAAATCTGTTCTATAGTTTAATCAATTAACATCATCATACTCAATTCTATTGAAAAAAAAAAACACATACATACGAGCATAAATTCAACAGGATGAACTGAAGGCTATCACGCGATAACGAACAGAATTATCCTTTTTGAAATTATGATTTAGGAGATACATAAATTCTAGGATCCAGGCGTATAAAAAAGCCTACAACAACGTGAAAAATTGTTTTGAAAACGCCAATAGGCAGTATTAGAAAAGAGCAAATTACTTGATGAAGAGCTGGATGACATCACGGCGCAACGACGTATTAAAGTAATCATTCGAAATAATCATTATTTCCTTAAAAATACAACGCAATGACCTTATTGATTATTTAAATGTTATTATTCGATGGAACATTAGATTACGTCACGATACGAGAAGACATTCATACGCAATAGGTCTTTAAACGAAGCATTACAAAGTATCAAGGCCAATACTTTCAAAAAAAGTTAAGAGATCGTAAGTTCATCCGCCAATCATAGACAAGAAAATAGAGCGTAAGTACGGTACTTAAGTTCACTTAGCGAGTTTTAAAAGTATAGCCCCAGAAGGGTAGGCAGCATTCACGGCAAATAGTAAGTCTACGTATATAGGAGCAATGACAGCCTTACAACGACGTTGACTCGTTGATATTTGACGATTTTTTAATTTCGATTGGTAAATTAATCCTGTACAAATTTGTCGTAGAAGAACTTCCACTGAACAGTTATGATTATTATAACCGAAGATGTTATAATAATAATAATAAAACCACAAGCCGGGTACCTCATAAGGTGAAGAAGTCTTATCGTGGCATTGATTATTGGGATCAGTTATTACATTGGGAAAATGAGCTATGATGAATACAGATAATATATAATGAATATAGAGAACTATGATAAATACAGATAGTCAGATACTATAGAATATACTGAGCTATGAGGCAATAAATATGAATATATAATGAATATAGAGATCTATGATAAATACAGAGTACTATAATATGAATATAGTGAACTATGATGCATACAGATACTATAATAGAATATAGTGAACTATGATGTATACAGATGCTATAATAGAATATAGTGAACTATGATGCATACAGATACTATAATAGAATATAGTGAACTATGATGTATACAGATGCTATAATATGAATATAGTGAACTATGATGCATACAGACACTATAATATGAATATAGTGAACTATGATGTATAAGGTGTCAACTGGCTTGCACGTTTCATCATACGTATATTAATTAATTATTATATTAATTATTAACAATAATTACTAATCTGAGGCTCAGAAAAACGAATGTGTCATGTTGTCCAAATCGTGACGCACTTTCTCACCCACAGCACGAGCAGGCGCTTTTTCACTACTCACTACTATTTTACTACGCTTTTCACTACTCACTACTTTTTTACTACGCTTTTCACTACTCACTACTTTTTTACTACGCTTTTCACTACTCACTACTTTTTTACTACGCTTTTCACTACTCACTACTTTTTCACTACGCTTTTTTTTCACTACAGCGCTTTTTCACGGCACTAAGCTAGGTCAGGATGATCAACGAACACGCAAAAAGTGCGTGATTATTTGGACAAAGTCCGACTCAGGTCTCTGAGTGTAACGCAGGAGAAAGAAATGAGTCACCTCTCCAAACCATCATTTAAATAATTCATTATTTAAACGAATTTGAATAATTATTCATTTAAATGGATTTGAATAATTATTCATTTAAATGAATTTGAATAATTCACATCACATTTGACAATAAACACGAGGTAAAACCAATTATAATTCTAATTATTCTTATAGCACAGGCTTTGATATGCAGCAAGCTGTCTCACCTCGAAGGTATTTACAAGCAACTTCCGTAATTTCAAGTCTTAAAATAAATAAAAGATGGCAAACGTTTAGATTTGTTTGGAGAAAAAATGGTTTTCTTTCAACTCCTACATGAACTTTCTTCTATACGTTGCACTATAGAGATTTTACGAGACCGAAAATTCACATTAGACAGATCAAAAATTCACATTCTATGTGTACGAGACCGAAAATTCACATTAGACAGACCAAAAATTCACAATTCTATGTGTTTTTAACACAGAATTGTCATCCTATTAAACTCTTGATAAGATACTTTGAGGATAATTAGAAATTAGTCGCACAACTGTTAGTCACACAACTTCGGACTGTGACAGTTGTGTTAGTCACACAACTTCGGACCGATTGAAGCGAAAAAAGGATTCGCAAAAATACATTCGAGACGAATTGCAACAAATGCTGAGTTAGAGTGAATGACTGAAAACAATAAAAAACGAAACAAAAGCATAAAATTTTCCGGATAGTACGAGAAAATGAAGTTTGACTCGGAATAAAAGGGCGTATCAGTGCTACGTACGCTCTCTGCTGCGGGTAATAAAGTAAATCACAATTTAGTCAATTAGATCGAGTTGTTTTTCAGCGTACGTGAGAGCAAAAATAAGGGTTAATCAATGAAGCTGATAGGGGACTTTGAAATAATTAAGCTAATTGGTTACTTCTAGTTAATTAAGCTGATTGGTTACTTTGGCTATTGGTGTAACGAAATCGCCGCTTCTAAATGATTAACTAAAAACCGAGACTCGCTGATTAAGAAATTATTTCATTATTTACTATCAATTATTTACTTACACTTGAGAAATGGGACGGAATATATATATAGAATATATATATGTATAACTTATATTTAATATAAATAGAATATAAAATGCGATAAAAAATGAGTGTGATAAGATATAGGTAGGTAATATAAATAACTTGAAATTAAAGTTAAGAAGAATTTTTTTTTTAATTTTGATGACAAATGTTACGCAGGTTGAAAATTATGAATGAAAGGTGTACAATATTGTTCATAAACAATAAGAAAACGTTCTTTATAGCCCCTACAACATAGGTTGAATTTTTCATAAAAGAACGATGTTCCCGAAGAAAGAAACCAGATTATTCTGAAATATTTTGAAAAGAAACGTCTGAAATAAACTAAACAAATTATATATAAAGCAAAATTTTGGCTATTATATATAACTAACAACGGCAGAATAAAAGACGTTGGGAAACTGAGGAAAATTCGAAAGTAATTGGTGTCAAATTATTAGGAAAATTGGAAGACTTAATTGAAGAGTGTATATATTATATATATATATACACCACCTCATTATATAAATATTATAAAATAGCGAAAATGTGTGCAAGTAAACCGCATAGAAATTAACATAAATGGATGTAAAAAATATGAAATTGGACAAAATCTAATAGACTGACGAGGAATCCATTTCAAAATGATGACTGGAAGACGGAAGGAACTGTTCCTTTTCTTCATCGGTCTGAAATAGGCGCTAACGAGACGGAAACTGCCCTCAGCTTTTACTTCGAAATTCCATAAAACTTGCGAAAGTTGACAATTTTCATATAAATTTTATATTCACAATTCGGACATTTTTTTCGTCAAGTTTATGATTTTTAATATTTTTGGATGGATTAAAGTTAAAGGTGGTATTTTAAATTTAAACGAGTTAAATATGCATCGTTGGGACTTAGACACGCACAACCTCCTTGGCCGACCGTCGCACACACACTGAAGCGCCTGAGGCGTGGTGAGGGTGATGGTGAGGGTAGGGTGATGGTGAGGAGTGAGGGTAGGGTCATGGTGAAGAGAGTGAGGGTAGGGTGATGGTGAAGAGAGTGAGGGTAGGGTGATGGTGAAGAGAGTGATGGTAGCAAAATTCTTAAGATAGTGAGGTAAATGATAGCAATAATATACCTATATACGTACAGGTTATAGTGTGAGAGTAGTGGTGAAGTATGGGCAATCAATAATGAAGGAACTCATTAATGGTGAGAAGTTAAGTCCCCTTCTTAAGTCTCATTCTTAAGTCCCCTTCTCAAGTCCCCTTCTCAAGTCTCCTTCTTAAGTCTCCTTCTTAAGTCCCCTTCTCAAGTCCCCTTCTCAAGTCCCCTTCTCAAGTCCCTTCTCAAGTCCCTTCTCAAGTCCCCTTCTCAAGTCCCCTTCTCAAGTCCCCTCCTTAAGTCCCCTCCTTAGGTCTCCTTCTTAAGTCTCCTTCTTAAGTCTCCTTCTTAAGTCCCCTTCTTAAGTCCCCTCCTTAGGTCTCCTTCTTAAGTCTCCTTCTTAAGTCCCCTTCTTAAGTCCCCTTCTTCAGTCCCCTGCTTATTTTCCCTTGCTAATGAATATTTCCCTTTCTAAGGGTACAACAATACTGGGCAAGTTGATGTAACGCATTCACCATGCCCACCATTACCTTCACCATTACCCTAACTCCCTCATCAAAACCCTCACTTTATAACTCATTCCGCCACCATTTATATCATTTTTCCTGTTTTTTCCACATTATTCTTATTCACTGCGGCATCAGACTAAGAAGGGGACTTAAGAAGGGGACTTAAGAATGGGACTTAAGAAGGGGAATCAAGAAGGGAACAGAAGGGGACTTAAGAAGGGGAATCAAGAAGGGAACAGAGGGGGACTTAAGAAGGGAACTTGAGAAGGGGACTTAAGAAGGGGACTTAAGTATGGGACTTAAGAATGGGACTTGAGAAGGGGACTTAAGAATGGAACTCAAGAAGGGAACTTAAGAAGGGGACTCAAGACTTAAGAATGGGACTTAAGAATGGGACTTAAGAAGGGGACTTAAGAAGGAGACTTAAGAAGGAGACCTAAGAAGGGGACCTAAGAAGGGGACCTAAGAAGGGAACTTAAGAAGGGGACTTAAGAAGGGGACTTAAGAAGGGGACTTAAGAAGGGGACTTAAAAAGGGGACTTAAGAAGGGGACTTAAGAAGGGGACTTCTAAGAAGGGAACTTAAGAAGGGGACTTAAGAAGGGGACTTAAGAAGGGGACTTAAGAAGGGGACTTAAGAAGGGGACTTAAGAAGGGGACTTAAGAAGGGGACTTAAAAAGGGGACTTAAGTAGGGGACTTAAGAAGGGGACATAAGAAGGGGACTTAAGAAGGGGGACTTAAGAAGGGAACAGAAGGGGACTTAAGAAGGGGACTTAAGAAGGGGACTTAAGAAAGGGACTTAAGAAGGGGACTTAAGAAGGGGACTTAAGAAGGGGATTTGAGAAGGGGACTTGAGAAGGGGACTTAAGAATGGGACTTAAGAAGGGGACTTAAGAATGGGACTTAAGAATTGGACTTAGGAAGGGGACTCAAGATTGAGACTTAAGGAGGGGAATTAAAAACAGGGATTTAAGTATTAAACTAAAGAAGAGGACTTGATTTCTTAGCTAAGGAGACTTGGTCTCCTATGAGGGGTTCTATCCTAGCCGCTTCCCACACAGGATGGTTAGAAACAGTTGCTAATGCAATGGAGAATGAAGGCAATGTTGTGGGGAGTGATGGCAATATAATGAGAATGAAGATAATGTTGTGGGGAGTGATGGCAATATAATGAGAATGAAGATAATGTTGTGGGGAGTGATGGGAATATAATGAGAATGATGGCAATGTTGTGGGGAGTGATGGCAATATAATGAGAATGATGGCAATGTTGTGGGGAGTGATGGCAATATAATGAGAATGAAGATAATGTTGTGAGAAATGATGGCAATATAATGAGAATGAAGATAATGTTGTGGGGAGTGATGGGAATATAATGGTAATGAAGATAATGTTGTGGGGAGTGATAGCTATTTAATGGTAATGAAGATAATGTTGTTAGGAGTGAGGAAAATGTCATAGAAATGAAGGCAATGTTGATTGTTGGAAGTGTACAAATTATCTAAAATTTGTCTTCATGGTGCCTAAAATGGTGTAATAATTCATAACATTCACTGATATGGATTCATATACTCTTATAATACCTAAAGAGGAGCATGCATTGTAAGGGCATTACAAAATACTGTATGAAGAAAAAAATACTCCATTACTGTAATCAGTAATGGAGAGATTTGCTGTGCAATGACATATTTGAACTCCATCATGGGTTTTAACTTGTAATATTAATGACTACCTATATTTTTTTCATTACAGAATATAACATGTTTTAGAGAATAAGCTAAGGACTTGTGTTAATTTCTTTTATGTTTTGAGGTTCTAAAATTACATGGATATACACATCTATAAAAAAACAGCCATCAAGAGATTGTGTCCAAAAAATGTGGGTTATTTATCTGAGGAACAGTAACTGTCAAGTTCTCAAGTTTATACAGTAAGCTTAAAGTTTTTCTTTATTGCAGCATGTTAAGCCTCATCAGTCATCACTGTAGCCAAAAATCAAATTGCCAAGCTTGATTTTTCATGAAACATTGCATCTTCAAAGTCAAGTAACATGGTTGAATTTGAAATATTTTAAAAACTGTAATGTTTTGTTGGCAATTTTATAGGGTTTAATAACCTTAGAAGAAATCTTGTGACATCAAAACTGTAAAGGAAGTCTCTAGTCCTGACTTCTAGAGTACTGTAAACAACACTGAAGGCCATTCAGGATATACAGCACTAAACTTGCTGCTTGTAACTGATAGCAGTATCAATATAAGGTACATTACAGGTCTAAACTTAAATTGGTAGAGTTTGTTAACACATGAAAATTTGCTTATTGATTTTAATGAAGTTGCTTACAGCTATATTCAATCATGTTCATAAAATAGGCAATTTTTTATAAGCAATTGTATATGGTATATATAATGGTACATGAAGAGAACATGTTATAGACCTAATAAAGATATATACAATTAAATCTGTAGATGTAATGAATGCTCATGCTGAATGTAGAGTTGCATTAGTTAAAGAATACAGTAAGGTATTAATTAATTAAGGATCATAATGCCTCCTTCATCAATCTGCATGTGTCAATATCAAATGTGCTTTACCATTAGCAAACAAACTATGTCCAAGTCTAAAGCTTTGAAATAATAATAAATAAATAACAATAGCAGTTTCAGCGTTTATTAGGCCGTAGGCCTGTCACCAATTCTTAACATTGCAGAACATCCACAGCTTGTTGCGGGCTTGAACTCGCAACTCACTGCTTCAATTTTGCTTTGCTTTACCGCCTGGCCTCCTTGCCGATTCTGACCAGAAACTGGAGCACAGAGCTGGGATCAAACCTGCGCCTCTCTGCTCCAACCTGGTACTCTAAACTTTAACCACTAGGCCACCCTAGTGGTTAAAGGTTTAACCACTTTAACCACCAAAAATATTTGAGTTGGTCTCAGCTCAAAGCACTAGTCTAATTCCAGTCCATCACTGCAGTACTGGAGTTACTTGATTAACCATATTTCAAATTTTGACCTCCATCATGGATGATCAAGCTATACGGTACTGCAAATGTTGAAATCATTGGCGATATTTTTTCTGCAGTATTTTCATAAAAAAAGAAACAAATTTTAAGAGTGAGACATTAAAAATTGGGAAAAATTTCTTCATAACATATGAAAACCACCCAACTACATATACCTATACCTATATATATATATTAATCTTGATTTTTTCTATTGCAGAATTGTGTAGTTAACTTCAATAGAAAATATTATTGGTATTCAAAGAATTTGTTCAGGTGTAAATAAATTAATAGATGATTAAGTTAAGCACTGGTTTTAGACACATAAAAACTAATTCCGGCACAGCTTGGAATTAGACACACAGCTCATTCCTAGCTGTGTCCAAAAATCAAAATTTTCTTAATTAAAAACTCAATAGCTCTTAGTTAAAAGCTTAATTAAAAAATTACAATTCCTTAATCAAGCTTGTTCCAAGCTGTGTCATATTCTAATACAGCTCACACAGGGTGTTGGAATTCTAACACAGAGCGCCAGAATTACAAATTAATAGAGTTTGAAGTGCTGCCAGAATTAGTCTCCTAATATGCCTAATTTAGTCACACAGTCACAGAGCATCGGAATTCAGGGATTTTGTAGGTTTGAATTATAAAGGCTTTTAGGTAAATAAATATGGCACCAGTTTGTGACGTTTCATTGTTGCTGGTGCGTAGTGTGGTGTTTTGAGAGTGACGTAAACCAATCAGAACTCAAGTTGCGCATAAAGTGATATTTTTATAGCCATTCATTTCTTGCTACGTCCTTAATGTGTTGGAATATACCGCATTCACCCCAGCTTGCAGATCTTGAAAAACAATGAAAAATTCCTTAAAGAGTATTTATATGGTTTTGTAATCATTCATTAATTTTTCAGATCAATTTTTCAAAGAATTTTTCTAGATTTAGGATATTTCCCAAGAAATTCCCAATCTTGGAGACTTGGTCAGGGTGTAGCACAGTACGGTAGCATAATGCCTAATTCTTAAGTAATTGGCAATTAATTATGTCAGGGTTGTCACACTCACCCCAGCACTAATATGTCTAATTATATGTTGCCAGCTTTCAATAGAAACAATCCATTTTCAAAGCAAAACTGAAAAGCAAGTTTCTAGCACAAATAGGAAAATTGGGGAGAACCCAAACCTGTTAACAGTGATCTGTACAAGATAACAGTGCCCTGGCCCCTGTGCCCGCCCATCATAGGTAGTAGTTTATTTTATTTAACATAGTGGAAACTGGCAAACCAGGGCTTTTTCAGACTCAGTTCATTTCAATTTCCTCATTTACTCAAGATTTAAACCAATTTCTTAAGCATGATAAACTGATAATGCTGGTATCCAAGATACTTTACTGATCTACCAATAGGACTCAAATCTCAAAAATGAACTTGAGGGAGAGTCTAAAAAACTATCTGCTGTGCCACTTACAAACCAGAGAATTTTTAGAATCAGTTCATACTCAATACCCTTATCTACTCAATATTTAAATCATTTTTATTTATTTATGATAATGCACATGCAGTACCTAGGCTAATCCAAGATACTCACTAGTCTATTTATAGTTATAGGCTAGCCTCACGACTCACGTCACGGCCCCTCACCTATAGCCTATAGGACTCAAAAATGAACTTGAAGAAGGCTTGAGGAAGGGCAACAAAAAATGTTCTCCTTTGCCAGTGCCTCTAACTAGGCTCTATCAATGAATTCCTGCCAATGTTAGCTATTCCATCTTGCACGTTTACACACAGACACACGCATTAAAAAGAACGTATGATGCATAAATTTAAAACGACTGAAATAAATATGCACATTCACATACAAAGATACAAGAACAATTGAACTCGCATCAAAATTTGGACTGACGTGATGTATTGGGCGTTTCTTGAATTGTGTGTGCCTTTGTAAACGTGCAAGGTGCAACGTGCAAGATAGGTCACTACAGGTGAATTACAATTAGAATATAGTCATCAAGATATATAGATACCCGATACAGAATATAAAGAAAAAAATGTAATCACCTATTTTTAGATAGTCATCTGCAGATAATACACAGTCATCAAGACTGTAAGCTGCACCAGATAAATAAAGCCGCACATCATCATGGGCAGATGTACGTGCCATTTAAATCGCGGGGAGTTATGCCTTATGCCTACTGTTATGGCAGTAATACCGACAGCCATTCCTTAAAAATCATAGAAGTAAACTGATATGTATATAACTTTATTAGTTTTTTATGCGAAATATGATAATTAATTCTATTCTCATATTAGAGAGTATTTGCATTCGATTAGTATATGATATTTCTGGTATTCTTGAGTTACTTTCGATAAAATTTGTCATGCTGATTGCGTGTCCTTCTCTGTGGCCTTCCCTGTCAACTTTAGTGTGTCAAACCGTATACGCTAGGTTGAATGGAAAGGCTGCTCGGTGGGTGGTGAACAACCCAGTCCTTATAAAAAACGGATCCGAAGAAGAAGAAGGCTGCTCAGTGCTCGGATGATATTCAAGATATTTTTTTGGAGTCTTCAATTTTTATTGTTGTGATTAAAACATTTCTATGAGAGATCATATGCTGAGTAAGCTGCAGGGATGGATGGAACTGAAACAAATAGCTTGTTGTGTGACGACTACACTACTGCGAACGAAATTTTTACTAAACGCAATGTCTGCAATGAATCTAATAATAACAAGACTGGTGTAGCAGTGAGACTTCACATGCGTAAAATAGCATTAGTGACCGTCTCCCTTCCACTCGGAGCTTTCATTTTTTGTATTTATTTTTCTGTTCGTTATAACTTTGATGTGTCAACAGCTACCCACTGTGGAGTAAGTTTTATATTTTTGTTTGCACTCCTAATTTATTCCCATCAGTTTATCAATTGAGTAATTTGTGAATTTATTAAAGTGAAATTAAATTGCATGATGCTTTATTATCAGAATTAAAAAATATTACAATGGGAAAATAAAGAAACAATTAGTTTAATTAGTTTCAGCTGCAATTTTTGAAAAATCTTCCTAAAATTTTAGATGGGCTCTTTGTGAGGCCTGAGCTCTGTGAGACTTTTTCAGTTTGTCTTTCAGACTTTTGAGGCAAGATTGTAAAATTCCTATATATTATAAATTTGCAAAAAATCTTGTTGGTCAAACTCAAACATGACTAGGGTAAACGCGGTATATTCCGACACATTAAGGACGCATCGAGAAATGAAAAACTATAAAAAAAACCGTATGCGTTATGCAAGTTCTTTTGCCTTCACATGACTCTCAAAACACTTCACTACGCGTCAGCAACTCAGCTATTAGGCTTTTAATTAAGCAAATTTCAATTTTTGTACAAAGCTTTGAATGATCTGTGTGTGTCCAATTCAAGTTGTGTTGGAATTAGTTTTCATGTGTCTAAATCCAACATCTCAACTTAATCATCTATTAATTTATTTACGACTTGAAATCAGCAAATACAAGTATACTTAAAGGATTCCTAATATATTCACAGTCCACAGACGTATTTAAAAGTCTCAAACTATAATATTCTTCCTATACAAACAGTTATTCACTATTTGGTAGAGCCATGTCAACTGTCAAATTTGACACATTTTTCAATGATCTCACTGGGTAGCGTGCATTGTATCTCTTTGGATCTCAATATTTTCCCGCTAGATGGCCAAGACCTAGTGTTTGGCAGTAGTTCGACGCGCAAATGTATGAGGCCACCATTTCAACCATCAATGAACGCATGGAACTAAAATAAAGCTTAATATAAAGGAAAAACTAAAGAGGTGACGGAATTACCCACGATGTCGGAATATACCGGGTTTACCCTACCAATTTATCATCAATGCCACTAAATGCACTAATGTTGCCAACTTGCACTGTGCCATGCAGCCACAGCAATTAGGTTGCCAGCCTTGAGCCTAAAATAGGGTAAATGCGGTATATTTTGACATTGTGGGTAATTCCAACAGACTGACACTTCTCAACTTTTTTCCTTTATATTAAGTTTTTTCTTAGTTCCATGCATTCGTTGATGGTTGAAATAGTGACGTCATACTTTTGCGCGCCAAGCGGCGTCATACTATTGCCAAAACACTAGGTTTGGGCTGTTTGGCGGGAAAATGTCGAGATGTAAAGAGAGACAGTGCACGTCACCCAGTGAGAACATCACAAAATATGTCAAAGTAGATAGTTGACCTTGCTCTACCAAGTACCAAATAGTAATAAACTGTTTGTGTAGAAAGAATATTATGGTTTGAGACTTTTAAATACGTCTGTGAGTATATTAGAAATCCTTTAAGTATACTTGTATTTGCTGATTTCAAGTGGTAAAAAAATTAATTGATGATTAAGTTAAGAGACGGTTTTAGACGCATAAAAACTAATTCTGACACCGCTAGGATTTAGACACACACAGCTCGTTCCAAGCTGTGTGCAAAAATTAAAATTTTCTTAATTAAAAGCTTAATAGCTCTTGATTAAAAGCCAAATTAAGTAGTGTTCAATATTCAATAGTGTTCTAATTCCAAGCTGTCGTATTCCAATACAACACAAGGGTGTCGGCATTACAAATTAGTAGAGTTTGAAGCGCGGCCGGAATTAATCTCACGAAATGCCAAATTTAGTCATACACAGTGTCAGAATATATGGATTTGGTAGGTTTGTATTCTAAAGGCTTTTAAATAAATATGGCAACATTTTGTGACGTTTCATTGTTGGTGCGTAGTGCAGTGTTTTGAGAGTGAAGTAAAGCAAACAGAACTTGAGTTGCTCGTACGGTGTATTTTTTATAGCCATTCATATTTTGCTACTTCCCTAAAGTGTCAGAATACAGTGTATACTGCGTTTACCCTAGAAACATTTGAATTGCTCTGCTCTAATCATTCTGAAAAATTTATAAGAAGCCTAACTGTGAAAAAAGTACCCATGCTTTTTGTCCATGACAAAATATTTTTCATTATGTACACAAAAATTGCACTATTTTTCAACTATTGCCCATAAATTCTTAAATTTGCCTGCATTATTTGAATTCTGCCTGATAATTGGTGCTCTAATGAAACAAACATCCTAACTCTGAAACAATTTTCAAGTTGAATGATGAAACTGTCCTTTGGACAAGAGACTTTCTTGTTGCTATTCATAACAAAGAATTTAGATCCCCATGAGCCTGACTGGGAAACTGAACAGAAGCTGCTCATGAATTGTACAAAATTGCTCATGGATCTGGCAAATTTTACCTCTTCCTATGGCATTAATTTAGTAGGGAATTAGAAAAATTGCTTTTTGTTATCTGTAATTTTCAAAAATCACCTGCAAATAATGGTTTTTACCCATGATTTTGGGAAACTTCTACCCAATATTCAAAATTGACCCATTAGCAGAAAAGTTTGATAAAATTACTACTACTATTAAATGATTTAGAATTATTTATTATAGGTAGAATAAAATGTAAACCATTTTGATCATTTTCAAGGGAAGATTATTTGTAAATTACTAAGGAAAAAAATAACTGAGCTTGTCTCCTTTACAAATTTCAAAAAGTGTGAAATCAAAAGTTGATGAAATTGAATAGTTGCTTAGAATTAATCTATTATAGCTGTTTAAAATTGAAATTTTTTCTATAATTTATATAATGAAATTTATTCATGTTTGCAGGTGACCAATTACTTGCCATCCATCTCTAGTGCTATTGGGGAGTTTGTACCTCAACGCTACATTTGGCGGACAGCTGTGGCTCTTCATTCAGCTCCACGATTCCTTGCAGCTTATCTCTATGTTGCCTTCATGAACAGAATACTTCCCAAGCATCCTGTATATCAGGTCAGACTCTTATAATGCTTGAATTTATGTGCCTTTATTCACTGCACATAACAGCATATGATATATAGTGTTTTTGTAGAATTTTATTACATTTTTGGATGCCTGTTGTTCAATGTTAAATTTTATATGCAGTTTATAATAGTGTTATTACAGATACAGGACTTGTGAATGTAAACTGGAAAAGTTCTAAGATTATAAGAGTTCTTCAGTTCCTAATAAATGAATGTCATCCTGTTGAAACAACATGGTTGCTGAAAGGAATGTAGTTGTCTTATTCAATTTGGGTCATGTAATTAATAATATAGAGTTAATACTCTATAAAAATGCTTTAATAAAGTACATTGATGATTATACCAAACTTTCTAATAATAATTTTTTAAATATAAAAGCATTTTCAAAAGTTGTCTCAAAACTTGAACTCTCTCAATATCATCATCCACAGGTGTTGCAGAAGATCTATACATGCCTGAATTTGGTTGAAGTTTCTTCTCTTCTTGGTTTGTCATTTGTATCATCTAGAGAGAACTATGAGCTGCATAAATTGTTCTTCATTATGTTCATGGTTTGCTCTGAGCTGTACATGCTGCTGACATGTCTACTTCTGAAAGACAACACCCGTCAGTTTGTGTCTCTGCTCGAGCACAGAGCATTCTCTATCAAGGTAAGCTTGTGGAAACTTAACCATCAATAAAATTTAAATTATCATTTATACTCTTCAACATATGCTAATTTTTATCATGGATTGTACAAAGGAATTATTTTGTATCTCATCTGCTTCTTTGAACTAAAACCGCATTACTTTCTAATCTCCTTATTGTGTTCATGAGGAAAATAATTTATTTGTCTAATTACATTTTTTGTTTGTGCAGAAACAACTGATGTTTGCCAACATATTTTGCTTCATGGTGGCACTTTATTTTTACCATCGCCACAACACCTACTGCGAGCCCGGCATGTACACGGCATTTGCTTTTCTTGAGTACCTCATTGTGCTCACAAACATGGGCTTCCACATGGCTGCATACTATGACTTCTATCATTATCAACTTACTGTTGCTGAATATAAAATGCCCCATCCTAATACTTGAGCTCTATCATATAACATACGAGGATAATGTTATATCCTTAATTATTCTGCCAGCTTCATTAAATACTTTTTCTTGAGCTAATAACATGGCATAATGTCTTAAGAAACAGTGATTTTTAACAGTTTTTTCTGATAAAAAATGCTTTTACAACACTTCTCTTTAACTTCAATTCTTGTTGTTTGTTTGTTTGTCTGTCTGTCTGTCTGTCTGTTTGCTACAAATCTTATAATCAATATTTAACACACTTCTACCTGTCCAATCTATCTGAAATTTGGCACACTTGCATAAAGTTGAAGACAATGCATGAATCGATTGACAGAATAAATTATTTTAAAAATGATTTTTTTTTTCAATATTAAAAAAAAAAAAATAAAAAGAATTTTGTCAGCTACAAATCTCATTATCGATATCTGACACACTTCTACCTGTCCAATCGTTCTGAACTGAAACTTTGCACACTTGTGTAAAGTTGGATACAATGCATAAATCAATTGACAGAATAAATCATTTTATAAATTAAAAAAATTTTTTCATTGTTAAAAAAATTGAAAAATAATTTCGTCTGCTACAAATCTTATAATTCATATTATAAGACCAGTCCAATCGATCTGAAATTTTGCACAACTGCATAAAGTCACTAAGTCAGAGAAAATGCCTGAATCAGTTGACAGAATAAATAATTTTGATAATTTGCTAAATTATGATATATTGAAAAAATTGTGAAAAATATTTTTCTTTATTATTTGAAAATAAAATTAGAAATTCATTGTACATGTGTTACTTCCAAGACACTGGATTGTTCAGAAGTGTTGTCTTTAAAAAGAAATTTTTAAACTCATATTATTTAGGTTCTCAACTGCATGGAAGTGACATAATGTACTAAAAATAATGAACAAGATATATTCTATTTTATTAGCATTATCTAAGTTATTCTTTTTTTTCTGCTCTTTGTTAAAAAGATTCAAGATTAGAAATTATATTCGACTATTTAAATTTTATTTATGTTGCATCCACTTCAAATATGCCAGAATTTCAAAAGGTTGTTTAGTGGTTGTTAAACTTTTTTATCTATAGATCTGGGTAATTTGGTACCATGTTACTCAGTGATATTGTTAGCTAAATGCAAAAAAAAAAAAAAATCAAAATAGAATAAAGGAAAAATAATTTCATGCCTATGTATATTAAATTTTCAGTTGTATCCTGGAATGACATTCAGTGCTGGCTATCAGCCTAATTTTTGATGAGATAAACTCAGATTTTAAACTGCATTATCAAATTCACCCATACACACAGCAATGGAGTGTTACAGTTGATTTAATACCAAGTTTATCATTCCACCAGTCCTCGGGTTTCTTCATGCTGTGAAGTTAATGAGCTATTAAAGAATCAACTTTATTGCATCCATAATCAATTTTCATCTTTATTATTACAGTTTATTGGTAACAACAACTTTATGCCAGTCTCCCACATATCTGTGATAAAATGAGTTAGTTCATCGATTGCTGCTCCAAGCCCTGTTCTTCAGGCAAATGTCCCTTTCTAAACTTATACCTGGTGCTTGTTGTTATATCCAATTCTTTAGATAAATTAGTAAGATATAAAAAAGGTTCTCGTACTTCGTATTGCAAGCTCGTATCTCAAATTAAAAAGTGTCTTTTTCTACAGCTTTATGCCAAGTAAATTTCATTTTTGGTCAATGTAATTCTGCTAACCACCATAGTTGATGCGTTTTATTTTTAAATCTATGTTGATTGTTATGAGTATCCATCAATTGTCTATAATTTATCAATGTAGGAATGCTAGTCATGCCCAGAAAGACGAATGAGAATACATCAATTTATCTCTAGAAAGTTTATAGGACCCTTTGTTCCTATTATTCCTATATTATATTTTAAGATTATTTCAAAGACAAGTATTGTTATAAAGTTTAGTAAACTTATAGTAATCATATGGGATTTCTTTTGTTCAAAAACAAGCTTCTCTAATTCCCTGTTCATGCTATAATGCTCGACAATTTTGATACTCATGCTTGTGCCACCAAAATAGTTGAGGTAGATATATTTAAAATTATATTTTATTCTCCTTTTTACTGGAACTTTCATGGTGCATATCCTTTAGTTTATATGAGGTAGTCACAACTTCCATATGCTTGCGCTTCAGTCATTATGCTAAGTGTATTGTTCTTTGTTCCTATGTAAATAAGATGGGTAGGTGATTACTTCCAATGGTTATAATATTTCAGAATGTTTGTCGTTATAAGTTAAGATACATATGATCTGTTTATAGACATTTATTATAATCATAAGAAATGAACAAGATGCTGGATCAATTCCTCCACACTTCACTTTGCATTAACTCTACCCTGACTATTGTTGTCTTTGGCTTTCAAATATGAACTATTATTGCATCATTTCTTGCACAACACAATTACAGGTTATTAATGTAATAGTTATTCTCGTTAAGCGTCCTCTCGTGCTAGCTCATGCAGTCGCTGGCAGCTCTATTATAACATTTTGCCCCTTCCTACATTTCTGTTCTTCTCTTGCCTGTGGATCATTCCAACTTGAGAACATCTCTGCTTGTGCAATGTTACGTACACATAAGTTCGCTCCAAGTAAACATTTTCCATGATATTTTCCCTTTCCAGTGGTATTGAACAAGCAATTTCTTTTTTTGTTCAACTGGTTGTACTCTAGCTTGAGCTACTATACGCTATGATCTCAATAGAACCTTATCTTGTTCTGCTTAGTTTGCAACGTATTATGGATTTTAGAACGATGAATAAGTTCTCTCAACGATTGTAACTACATTACCTTGCAAGTTGAGTAGAGTCTTGGCTTAGTCTTTTTTTTTGTATGTCGTATGCGGTTTTGGTTTTTAGCTTTGTATGTATTCCCAACCCTATGGAAATACCGTCTGCTTCTTGATTTTCTCATGATTTAGTGTATTGTGTTCTCAACCGGATTTTAATTGATGTATAAGGTTTTCGTGTTACGTCCATGTGACCTCGGGTGTCTTCTGCATCCAAAATATTTATGAACAGTTCAATATCGCATAATCTTACTCCGTCATATTTCAAAAGACAATTAATATATTTTCCTGTGACTCGTTCATATTGCCGTAGCCTTCCTCCTTATCTGTGGCCTTACAAATTCCATCCATCTGTTTGAAATAAAGTTTCGATGCCCTAGTCCATCGATCAACATTTGCTATGAGTTAGACTAGCTGATTAGAATGGAATATTTCTTGCAAGCATTGTACTCTCAAGGCACGGTACTCGTAGAATAAAGAACACTTCGTGAATCAGGCAGTCAATCTAACTCTTGTAATCCAGTGGTTACAGTTCAGAGCACCAGGATTGGAGCAGAGAGACTCGGGTTCGATCCCAGCTCTGTGCGTCAGTTTCTGGTTAGAATCGGCGAGGAGGCCGGGCGGTTAAGCTAAGAAATTTTGAAGCAGTGAGTTGCGAGTTCGAGACCGCAACACGCAGTGAATGTTTTTCGATGTTAAGAATCGTCGACATGCCTACGGCCTACTAAAAACTGAAAGCACTATATTATATTATATTGTTATTAACCAGCCAATTGCAGACCCGGTAACTTAATTCGCTAGCACCGTGATCGTTTCTGAGTTACATCTAGAGATGCTTTGAATTTTATAATTAGGATATACGGTGCTCGCTTGCTGGCAACATTTAGTTAGTCTTGTCAATTTCGCTGCTGAAGAACCAATAAAATATATTCATTTTAAATTTCACACCTCCAGTATGATTGTCCTACAAAAATTTAATACTTTGAAGTGATTATACAATAATTCGTGTATCGCAACCAAGTAAATTTTGAATTCATTTTGCTAGTAGCGTAAATATACATACGAGCAACTCGCAGTTTGTGTAACTCTTTCACCAGCAATATTTACTGCACGTTTTTGCAGTACATTTTTGTCCCCGGCTAAAGTGGCATCGATGTTTCCTGCTTTATTAATTCACCGCGACCCCCCCGTGCCATCTCGCCCTTGTCGTGGGGGGGTTACCTGAGAGCAATAAACATGTTCGACTGTATATGATCTGATCAACGCTGAATACATGTGATGCAATATGTTCTTAGCCCATAATGCCCAACGTGACATTCGGCGCGAGATAGCTTAGCAGCTGAAGCGCTAGTAATCATAGGGCCACTAAACTAACTAACTAATTCACCGCGAATCGCCAATCGCGATTTCAGCGCGATTGGCTCAATGTCCTTATTTTTACTAGTGTTAAAAAAATCTATACCACAGAGTTGTTGCCAGGGTGTCTTTTAATTTTAATTTATCGTGAGAATTTCGGATAAAGCACTCGTTAATTGAAAAAAAAAATTGTACTTGGTAATAATATTTACTTGGGTATTAATTATTATTCATACAACAATAGAATTATTCATTCAAGATATAAATGAGCCTAAAGTATTTTAAATCGATTGAATTGAAATTAACAACATCGAATATTTCTTCTACGATATGACATGAACGACGCAACTAACCTGGAATTACATAAATTTTATTGAACGTTCAAACAACGCTTAACAAAGAAGGAGACCAGACTTTATGTGTGAATCCCATTATATATTTATATTATTACACTAAATATAAACAGCAGTTTCATCACATTCGTTTTAACAACGACATAATTTTTATAATTATGCGCGATAACAAGTATAAAAATGTACAGAAATTAGATAAAAAAATATTTTAGTATGAAAGTTCAACAATTCAATAAAAATCTTGAAAATTATATAGCGGATCACTCGAAGTAATAATTGAATATCCACAAGACTTGCGTATATTTATAAGGCAATTACTTCCCCCACACCTCGACCATAAGGAGTTTCTTTGGGCGTCACAACACACGTCCTAATTAGGATCTCAGTACCGGTCCTTCTTCCGCAGCCTTTCCGATAACAGTAGTAGAACTGATCAAGAGCTGCTTTGTATAGATTATTATCTCCTGAAGTGGGTCCTGCAAAAACATCGCAGTAATATTTCTTCGGAGAAAATTGTTCCAGAGTGCAACATTCCAGAAGAGCTGAGTGGATTGTGTACAGGTGGTTGAGGCCTTGCCGTTCTATCTTCAGATCTTCCGCCATTATGCCGGTCACGAAGACGTCATCGATCCAGAAATAAGGAAATTTATGCGCGTTCTGAGCAAGTTTTTTAACTACTTCCATTGGTGCCATGTAGCACCAGCCCGATAAAAACGGAGGGTATACATTTCCGCTAAATTCTTCTTGTGTTACCTTCCACTTGCTGTGATTAGTTCTGAGAGGGTGGTTGTCTGTTTGAACCAGCCCTAGCAGGGTGTTATGCGCTTCACGATACCTGAACTGCAGTAACTGTCGTACCTGGAATAAGTCTACTGCGATGTCGTCATCCATTTTGATGATGAACGCTGCATGAGAACAGAAACGTGTTGCCCAAGTTAAGCCCATGACGTGTTTGTAAGTTAGGTTGCGGTAGTGCTCTTCGAAGTTACCTTGGACCATATCGCGGAAAACTTCATTCTCCGCGTCAATTTCGCTTTGCTTCACCGATGGATACAAGGATTGTCCTTTATTTGCTTGGCCTATTAGGAACACTCTTCTGAGGCCAATTTCGGCCAAAATTTCTTGAGGCATTTGTCTTCGGAACGTATTTCTGAGATCAATATGACTAGGGTGAGTGTGAACCAAAACCACTGCCAGCACATTCGTTGATTCACCGCAAATTGGTGGATTTGCTAAATACGTAAAATTTGTTAGATCCATGAGGTAGTTGCTATTAAAATCGCTTCCTTGAAAAGAGAATACTCTTCCAGCAGCTGGACTGCTTGTGGATGAGCTTGACAACAGATACATCCGTAGAAACATGAGGAAGAAAAATGTTTTTACAGCAACGTACGCAATGAAAGCCCACCGATATCGGTAGATGAGAGAGAATGAAGGACGTATTCCAACATAGCGCTCCATGAGGTGCACGTATTGACTCCGAATTCTGTAACAAAACAAAACTGTCGTCATAAGATGTCCCACAAATAAAATATTGGTATTTTATAAGGTCAAGTATAACAATGTGTCTAATGGACCAAACTACCGCTTAAATGGTTCGTCTTTTGGCACGATGGTTTTATAACTGTGACCATGTCGGGATAATTTTTTGTTAGGATTGTTAACGCTTTGTTAACTTTGTCTCTAATGCAAAACTCGAATCTAGTTTTAAAAATTCATTTTAAGGGGCTCAATAAAATTATAAGGTACCAACGTGAAATAATTCACTAAAATATTTCAATTTTTAAATAATTGATAAAAATGCATCGATATTTCCATTTCAACTGATAAAATTGAGAAATGCAAAATTATATTCGACATATTTCAATGCCGGGATTTCAATAGTGGATTAACGCAAGTACCGTTTTGAACGGCATTAAAAATAATTGAAATAGAATGTGAAATTACAGGATCTGCATTCACCATCCTCATTTTTGCAAAAGACAAACAAGTTTTCCAGTTCTAAAAAAGAATGCAGAGTGAAAGATAATGAATATCGAACGCAGCAGTAGCAAAAAATATCAGTTTGTAATAACTTCTGAATTCGACGTTATCATTACCGTCTGCCACAGCGACCAAAGAACCTCATGACGGATCGTAGCACAGATGCACTCTGACGATCATCTTCTATATCAGGTGTAGGTAATCATAATCTTCGAAATTATCTGTAACAAAAAGAAAAGTTCAAGTGCATCAAATCGATATTGGAAGGTGTGCTCTAAAATCATTCGCTAAATTATACAATTCAGTATAAAGACAGTAGAAAATTTTGAAGCATTGTCCCAATATAAATAAAACACTTTATTTTGGTACCTCGTCTACGTGGACTAAATTATTTTTACATCAGTTCCCACAAAATTCCGCTTGGATCTTAAATTAATCGCCGTCGCGCAGCGAAAGGCTACAATAGTCAATAGATACCGGTAGGTGCTACGTCAGAGTAACTTGAATGCAAAAACTGGAATGCTGAAAAACTGGACCTATACAAAATTCCCTCTTTATTTTAGCAACAAATAGGGAATTTTCAACAGTAACAGGAATTAATCACCGGGACCGGCTGGACGATTGTTCCCAGAATTATTTTATTCTTGTTGTAGGTGAGCCGTGTGAGCAGAATCCAAAACCAGTAGTTTACCAACCGCAGAAATCACAACAAATCTAATAAGTTATACATGAAGATGTGCATTCATAAAATAGATCCTATTTGGCAACATATTCGGGAAACATTTGGTATATTAACTAACCTCAAGCATGGTTAGTTGGATTTTGAGCAACCTTATACGAGAGTCACAAAAACGACAATGCGGGTGAAAAGCACTCACCCCTCACGAACACTTCCAATGTGTAACTGAAGTTCTGAACAACTCTTACTCAACTCTAGCCAGGTGAGCCTGGTGACTGTTAACAGCTACAGTGTTTTGGCTGGAGGTGCTGGTGTGTACATTATCGAAACAGTTGTCTGAATACATTTGTATCATATAACATAATAATAATTTATCTGTCCATAAACCATAAGTTAAAACATTTTTAATACTATATCATATTATATTTTATTGCAGTTCATGTCTAAAGACAACTATTACAGGAACCTACACACAGAAATTCCCTGCTAAATACATTAGTACGCCCCCGTATTATTCAAAGAAATAATTATATGGCAGACTATACCAAATTCTTTCTACGACGAAGTTCTAACGAAAATCGTTCGGATGCAGTTGAATTGACAATGTCACGTGAACAATATATTTCTAAATATTCTGCCAGTTCATGACAGTGCTAGTTGCTAACAAAATATCCCCGCTTTCATTCATTCATAGTACACCAGAATTAGCATAGTCTCTAACGGTGCCTCTGAAATAGGCTACTAAACTTCATTTTACTCTATTGTCTATGTACAGCTTCGAGCTGCTTCGTCTCTTTAGGTTTGTCTCTTCAGATTCATCTCTTCTGATATGACTACAAGATTACTATCAAAATCGCTGAATTTTTAGGCCGGATTCACATCGTACTGCCGGGCACGTGCCAGGCATAACATAACATAACATAATGATGTCGGCGCTGAAATGTAGGCCTGATGTGGCCTGTCGCCGATTCTTTTCCTTTTCGTGCCTTGTTCATAGATCTAAACCCGTATCTATACCAGGCATATACCAGCCACGGTTCAGTCCAATATTCTTTAATGCATTTTCATAGAAGCACTCACACCATGGGCAGGGCAGGTGCCATGCACAACGGGTGTGAATGATTCTATAGAAAGTGCATTAAAGAATATTGTACCGGAACGTGACTGGCACGGGCCCTGCAGTATGGTGTGAATCAAGCCTAATAATGTCAATCAGCAATGAGGTTCTTTAAGAACATTCGGTTTCGCATTAATGGTGTTGCAAATTTTGTGTTCCTATTAATTCCTTTCAGGATCAGAGTTAAGATTTGATGAAATTGTAACCAAATTTTAATTACCTTCTGTACAATTTAATTTTATTAACAAAACTGCGAACTCTCGATATACTCGATATATGATATTCTGAGTCACTTCTCATTTGCTCATTTGTAACGTGAAGGACGAATTGAGATGAGAGTTTGTCACTGTTGTTTCCCAACTAAACAATTGAAGAATGCATTTAATCGATCTATTGTACAATGATATTCAATTTCAAAATATAAAAATCGTAAAAAATTGTATTGAACTGTTTGAAATCTTTTTCTTACGTCAAGAGTTTAGACATCGATAGACGTTTTGTTGAGCCCATCGAGTATCGCCATAATAATTTTGATCGTGTGTGGACGATATAACTCGCTGGCCAATTTTAGTCTGCAATATGAACACTGAAAATGTTCCTGATCATTACGTACAGCCTCACTGGACGTGCCGTATTTATGGAAAAATCTCATTATCACCTGATGGAAGATGCGAGCCATGTTTTGCCTCTATGGAAGAGGTCGCTCAATTTAGGCAGTGAAGTAATGCTTTAAAATGGCGTGATGGCCGTGCAGTGATGATATCGGACCGTTTCAACACTTTTGAGACGGATTTTTGGACGGAATTGTTGGGACGAATTATCATAGCAAATTTCACGGCATGAACTTTTCAAGTAGTAAATACCGATCTTGACCAAATTGAAAAGGAAGCTTTTCATTCACAATGCGATCGTGCGAGCGTTGTCAGATTTTTTTCTGCTCTAATATTATTTAGCCTGATGACCGTTAATTTATAACACATTTACCACGCATAATTTTTACTATTCAAAACCAATCTTAATCAAATTAAAAACCACGCTATTATACTCAATACGTTCCTGTGAACGGCCTCGGTACCTTCAATATTGTAAGGACAGGAGAAGGATTCTTTCTCCATGTTTTGTTGAACCGGCTCTGGAGGCCACCTCGATCATGAGTCTGGTATGTTCTGAACGCGAGTTGACTGACCGGCATCATGCATTTATGTAGACTATTCATTTATGTAGATCTTTTTTTATGTAGATTCTCAATAGAGGAGACTTCAATAAAAATAATTTTTGACGACACCAATGGATATTTATCCTTTTATTAGTAGTATTCAGGCATGGACCTGAGGAGCGTCTGTGAGCAGCCAGCCTGTCTGATACTGACATATCGACTCGCTCTGACTATGCTAACTCTAACAATCTAGAGCTCTAACTGTACTATCTCTAACGATCTAGAGCTCCAACTGCACTATTTCTAACGATCTAGGGCTCCAATAGATGGTATTATGTAGCTACTGCCGCCTCCATTCCATGGTAACGGGAAGATGGTATTATGTAGCTACTGCCGCCTCCATTACATGGTAACGGACTATGGTCTTATGTAGCTACTATCGCCACCATTACATGGTAACGGCAGATGGTATTATGAACATATTATCGTCAAGAGAGCTTCTTCCGTAATTTATAGTCATGGAGAGGAAGTAATAAACGCAGCCTCGCATGCCTCGTAAAGTTCGCCCAGCCCCAAAATTCTGCTTCGTAGCTCACGGATAACTATGAGAAATTTATTATTTCATGAGTAATGAATTTACGAGGACAGCACTTAGAACCAGTCATTTATACCTCATCTCTCGTCATATGAAATTAAAATGTCAGGATTAGAACAAAGAAGTCAAGCTATAAAATATTGTAAATATTACGTCCGATGAGCGCTGAAACTGTTGAAACATCCCACCGATCTTTGACTGTAGCATGTGACGCTGGAGCGCCGTTTCACTATGCATAGGAAGCCATATATTTTAATCCTGATTTGCATAAGAGCCGACAAGGTGCACGTTAGGAACCGCGTTGCAGTTGTTAGCTTTAGCGTCGGAAATTTGAGCGAAGATCGAGCTTCTATTCCTAGGAAGAAACTCACTAGTTGGAGTGCTCATCGCAGCCGCTGCCGTACGCGGTGCTGTTGTTCCTGGTCGCTCCGTCAATATTGTTTTTGGTGCTCAGAACTGAGCAGATAAACGGTCAATCGGGCCTACCGTGAAGGCCGATCAGTTATCAGCGCCTCTATATTGGCCGCCGAAAAATGATGCGCTACCGCGTTGCCTCTTCCATCGACTTCCTCTCATTTTAGTAAATTGTAGCTCCTTTGTTCTCCCTCATAAGACTTAAGCTACATATTTCTGTCGGCAGACGACATTTTAGCTTCCCTTGCTGTAATGATTTCATGAACTATGTATGATACAGCTACCTGTTCAACTTCTACTATTTCCGGTTAGAATTTGCTTGATTTTTTGGTCAATCTTAGTCGTTTTGTGTAAGTTTATGTACATCCGGTAAAATTAAAAAATCAGGTGACGCACATGGAATAAAAAATTCGGTGAGATATGTGCTTATCCTGCTAATACAGCCTTCATTGCGGCACCGATTTTCTAATTTCTGAAAAGGTGGAAATTTATTTTCCATGAAGCTTCCTAGCGCTGAATTGACTTCCTCACTATATGTACAATGAACAATCGGTTGATTATTCGTTCAAATTTAATTTAACGAAAGCAGGGGACTCTCAATTGATTTCAATCGCTGCATTCCTATAATCACAAATTAGGTCTCCGGAGAACGGATTTGTCTCATGATGAATACTTAAAGTTTTCAGTTTACAAGAGCAAGAAAGAAGTACTGCCAAAATGCATAAAGAATTGAATAATTTATAATATAATTATCATATAATATATAATATAATTACATAAGCTTTATAGAGCTTGATTAATTTCAGAAACCATTAGCAAAAATCTCGCCCCCGACATCGAGTGGTGGAGGTGCGACTCCGTGACGGCAGGCAACAGGCCGCCGTGCCAAGTAGCGCTTTATTTAATACAATACAATATTTCTTAAAAGAGAGACTGCGAAGATTGCGTTCATACTTGCTGATAAAATCTGAATAAAATGATTGTGTGACAGCTGAATGATGTACTGCTGCTTGGAAGGCGGCTCCAAGTCTGATTCTGTGACGATGTGACCAGCGCTCAGTAATAATCGTCTAAATGTACCGCGTTCATCAGATTACGATGAGTGCCCACTGAAGACAAATTTGAACTACAACAGAAAAATTGTTGATCAAAACTACAACGCGTAAACGATTTAGGGCCAACATGTCCAATGTGTCTATTCATAGATTAACCGATGAACAATCTTAATGTCAACAGAATATTTGAAACTGTTTTTTGTTCGAAAGTGTCATAAGGGAATAAACCTTATTAGGAACCAGGAGGTTTAGGCTATCATCATACGAAGTGATGCTTTATAAAATACAAAACTTTGCGTTATGGAAACTCAACCTGTTTTCGCGGCTTAGTCATAAATAAATACTAAGTTCCCCACTCTACTCGTAGCTACCCACTGGTTTCTTTTTCATCCACGCAACACGATCAGCCCACATCCACATCATTGGTCTAAACTGTACATACACGTCACACATTCAAACTACATCCACAATCAATTGACACAACCTATTGAAGAGTGAAGCACCTCGCACGGTTAAGGATCCCGTGCGAATCATACGATGCAGGCTACAGTGCACATCACACGGTGACGGAACATATAAACTTCACACAGAGAAGGATCCAGCGCACATCAAACGGTGAAGGATCCAGTGCCCATCACACGGTGAAGAACGCAGCACAGGACACATCACAGGATCCACATCACACGGTGATGGATTCAGCACACATCACACGGTGAAGAACCCACTGCACATCACACGGTGAAGGATCCAGCGCACATCACACGGTGAAGGATCCGGCGCACATCACACGGTGAAGGATCCAGCGCACATCACACGGTCACACGGTGGGCACAACTCGCCAGTGCGCGTCGTTGGCTCGTGTTGCCGCGCGCTCAGTGCTTGGAGATCAAAGTTCGATGGGTTAGCGCTCACCCGTATCAGTGATACCTGATACACTGAAAACATCAGGGTGCTCAAACACTGATTTAACGCTAAGAATTAAAGCAGATGAACCGTACCAAGCATTCATTGTTTTACAACACTCAGCATTAGAGCAGATGTATCGTACTAACCCCTATTATCGTACTAGACATTTTAAACACTTTAATAGCGGTTTCAGCGTTTATTAGGCCGTAGGCCTGTCTCCGATTCTTAACATCGCAGAATATTCACAACTTGATGTGATCTCGAACACACAACTCACTGCTACAATTTTGCTGTGCTTAACCGCCAAGCCTCCTTGCCAATTCTGACCAGAAACAGGCGCACAGAGCTGGGATCAAACCCGCGCCTCTCTGCGCCAATCCTGGTACTCTTACCTTAAACCACTGGGCAACGTATGAGGTTAGGCGCGTGAAGGGTGGGAAGAACACCGCTGCATGTAACAGATTTTATTGAAACCAACATAATGAACACGAAACAAGGACGAAAGCTAATGGAGCAAGACTTCTCAACGTGCTTCTTCTTCGTGGCTACTCACTAAGTATACAGGTATCTTGGTATGCTACACTTGCCTAAACTCACTCCGCTCTATTAACTCTCGGCGATTCTTTGAAATAACGCTAGAGTCGTGGCTGTGCCGCGAAAGATTTATTAAACTGTTTCTCGATCATGTCACCTAATGCCGCTCAAGCTTGAAATTTTAAACGTGCCTGTCTTAAACTGTCCCTTGCTGGAATAAATCTGTTAACCGAAGTTTTAATTAGTTTAACCGATTTAATATGTTAACCGAAGTTTTAATTGACGAAATCCCAGGGCAATTGAACTTTTGTCAAAGTCAGCGTATTTTTACAAGATAATTGCCGGTGTTTGGCCGTAAGGCTCAATACATTCTGACAAGATCGAAGGTTGCGGTGAACGTCCGGTGACAATCTTACCAAAGGGCAGTCACGCCATAATGGATTGAGCGCTTCTGACTAGCATTGATATTGGAGGAAGAAAACGTACAAAATTCTTGCTTCCATTCCGACAGTTTCATATACCCACGAATGAACATTCAAAATAACAAAAAATTTTCCCTCCCCAACATAATATGAGTAGCTAATCAGTAAATAAATAAGCTGACGCGTTCACACTTAGTTCTTTCACTAAAAGTGTAAACTAAGACCTTGACCATGTATGCGCTACACATGCACTGTGTGTACGCTTGTGATGGACATCGCATCCATCTCTTCAGGTGCTGACGTCATGGACGTTTTCCCACCGCCTGGAGTGCGGTTCACTGGCGCTCGCACAACATTCTGGACGTGGCAGCCGCGCCTCACAGACCTGATGGAGTTGTCGGGCCAGCCGAACTCACTCATCTGCACATGGGGATTAAAATTAAAATTCAAGACGATTTGCATTCACAGATGTGCATTTCTTTCATACCAGAGGCGTTAATGAAAAATTTGTTTTGTATCGCCATAGGAGAAATAAGATTCCATGGTTAAAATACGTTGCAAGTGTCAAAAAAGAATTACAAGTATCCTGCGTTGGAAAATTGGAATCAAATTCGTTGCAATTGAATTATACTGGATTATAGCAAAAAACTTCTAAAAGGTTCTTTTTACCAAATGACGTAGTAATAAAAATCTAAGCCCCAGGTCAGGTAAATGTCTTGGATGGAGAAATATTTCTCAGTCGAACTCATCCATGAAATTTCTGTTCAGTGGTTCAGTGTGGGCTTTATTTCAACTGGATTAATGATAAGGGCAATTTTTCTTGCCAAGGATGGCCGCTTTTGGTTTGAAACTACTTGCAAACGACACATTGGATCGAAATAATGGCAGCTTTTCATTGATTTTTCCTGAACAGTAAGCAAGGAACAGTGCATATAATATTCAGCCATAGACTCAGTTAGAGTCTATGAAAAGTCGTAAAAATATTCTCTACACCTGTCATCCGTAGGATGTAATGAAGAACTAAAATAAATGATGCATTTTTCACCCAGAACGTAATTTATTTGGCGCATATCTGATAATTAGAAATAGAATCTATAAGATTGTGCCGTCTTATCTAGCGTTTCTTTCTTTTAGTGATCATTGTTTAGGGTTGCCATTAAAGCACGTCTCGTGATTTTTAGTTATATGCATTAAAGACCCAGAATTGCAATACTTGTCATTTCGTTTCACACTTGTTCGTGATATTGCGTGAATTTCAACCGGATTGCTTCTTGGCCTCATTTTCAGTGATGCGTAAGAAAGTTCACGTATACTCTTATGTAGGAGTTTCCGTGGTCAAGTTTTGTTTCCTATTTATAGTTGGGGTTTTAATGTTGACGATTCGTGTTTATTTCCCCCTGCTAAAATGTCCTGGATAAATACCGTCGTATACCCAGTTGATCGACATTGCTTTATAGCGATTCTTGGTTTAGGCTGGATGTTTAACTATTTTTTTTGCACTTGGTTATTTCTCATGGACGTGGGGATCACATTCTATCTATCTCGTGTGATTTACAATCATAGAGAATAATGTTTGGGAGTTATCGCTGAAGCGAAGGACTACTGAGGGAAAAGAACACTCTTGTCTAAAGGCCCGCTCACATGCAATAGGGGCAACACACGGGCGTCAAGCGCCTCACCGCCCCTCTGTGCAGCGTCTTAACACTTTGACTACGATTGCTTCATCTTGTACTTTTGTTTCATTTTTCTAGTACTATTATGGAACAGGATTGCCAGACTTTCTTTTTTTACCGGACAAATTCCGCGATTTAGTTTTTTTCGATTTAGGTTATCGGCTAAAATTTATGATAGGGGTTGTAAGGAGCACTTCCTAATTAAATAAAAAAAATTTAATTTTTACACCGGAACCTACAAATATACTAGTATATATTGAGTTATAGGCCTTTTTGTTCACGGACTTAATTGGCCGTCTTTTAGGCCATCTGGCAACCCTGAATTATGTACCAAGATAATACCTTAAATAAATAAAGGCCCGTTTACACTAGTGGCAACGACATGCGCTTTGAGTCGTTTGCTGCAGTGCCTCACCGCGCACAACCGTTCACACTACTTTTGTACTCGGTAGTTAGAGACCGCGCACTTTGAACACTAGTTGCCACCTAGACGTCAATGAGGATGGATGTTACCGAATTTGAGCTGTGGGCCATTGTTCTCGGGTGTGCTGCGGTTAAGAAAAGTATACATTATAATTGTTTGTGGCCATTGAATCCATCTCTATTTATTATCAAATGCTATGCGGCGAGATATTTTTGTTGTAATAAACACTAAGTCCGTCATTCTTCGCACTATGCCAGTTGTAAACGAGAATTTAGTATACGCATCATAATAAGAGAACTAGCACATTCAAAAAGATAGTTTATAAAAATATAGTTTATTCTTAAATGAAAAGTTCCAATATTCGTACCAATATTATATCATCCTTTGAAATCGCTAAACGGTAATGCATAAATTGTCAGGAGTTGCTAAAATCACATAAATTAAACACGTCATGTAAAAATAACTTACATCATTTGCATTTCGATTTTTGTACTCCTTTGACCGAACACTCCATAGGCATTCGTGTTCTCTATAAAGATCAATTAGGCGGACTCCAAACGAGAGTTGTGTTGGTCGACATTTGGTGTGCCGGACCAGCGTACACAATCAACCTTACTAGACCACAGACATCTATCTACTAACTAAGAATTTAAAAGCAAAGAATAGTCCACAAAAATTCATATCTTCCCACGCAGACGTCGATAACGGAGGCTTGGAAGCTTCATAATCTTTAATCTTTCCTCATAGGACTTGCTTTTCAAGCCCGGAACTATCCTTGTTGCGCGTCTTTGAACACTCTCTACTAAATTTTTGTCCTTTCCAAATTTCGGTGACCACACGACGTTTCCAAACTCTAGGTTCGGGCGCACGACAGCAACAAACAACTGCTTCATCGTTTCTGCATCTAGAAACTCGAAAGAGCGTCTGATAAGTCCAAGTCGTTTATTGGCTTTATTAACTTGACCTTCAATATGCTTATAAAGTTTCAACTCATTGTCAATATTAACTCCTAAATCCTTTTCCGTTGTCGACTTTGACATCATCACTCTGTCGTTGTAACCGTGTCTTCTCATACTGTAATCTTGCTGTTCATTATTCTTGCCAAGGTGGATAACTTTACATTTGTCAGCGTTAAAACGCAGCTGCCACTTATCCGCCCAGTCAACCAGCCTGTCAAGATCACCTTGCAACAGTACTTTTTGCGACGTATTCTTCACCGTATTATAAATTTTTGTGTCGTCAGCATACATATCGAGCAAACGCTAGACACAGCTGGCAGATCGTTTATAAACGCAAGGACTAGAATAGGCCCGAGAACGCTTCCTTGTGGCACGCCGTTGCGCACTGAAGCCCAGCCTGATACGGACCCATTAATACTGACACGTTGTCGCCTCCCTACTAGAAAATCTCGGATCCATTTGAGTACATTACTCTCAATTCCCAAAGACTTCAATTTACGCAACAACCGCTCATGTGGGACACTGTCAAATGCCTTGGCAAAATCGAGGTACACTGCATCTACTGGCTCCCTTTCGTCCAGCAGGTGGGTCCATTCGTTCAGAGTCGACAAGAGGTTAGTGGTGCAGGATCTCCCGGTAATGAAGCCATGTTGACAGTCTGATAGGAGATTATTAGCAGTCAAATGATCTATCAATCGATCCCTCACAACAGATTCCATTACCTTGCAAACGACACTTGTCAAACTGACAGGGCGATAGTTGCCCGGGCAGCTTTTGTCACCTTTTTTGAATAATGGTGTCACTTGAGCATCTTTCCAGGCAGCCGTCAAGATCCCTTTGTTCAAAGTTTTTAGAAAAAATTACGTCAAAGGGCCGGCTTGGACAGTTGCTAACTTTTTGAGTAATCTGGGGTGGAAGCCGTCAGGTCCACTTGACTTGTTTGGATTTACAGCGATAAGGCGCTTGAGAACCTCTTCTTCTTGTATTTGAAAACTTGTTAATTTAGAGCCGACTGGGCGCTCCTCAATAGCTGGAATACTGTTCAAGTCCTCTTCAGTGAATACGCTACTGAAAAACTGATTGAGTAGTCACAGTCACCCTCCTTCTCTTGATGGCGGGTATCCACCCTCACCCCGGCCCTGGCAGCTCTCACCCATGTGGCGTCTGCGGGCGCTCGGTCACCTGGCGGGCAGTCTCCTTCCAGTGCAATTGCTGCAATCTCTGGGTCCATAAACGGTGCTCCGGGCTCAGCCGGGCATCCCAGTACTGCCGCACCTGGACCTGCCCCGGGTGTATTGCTACTCCTTCCTCCCCCACTTCACCACCCGAAATGCAATAAAAAAATAAAAATCGAAATGCAAAAGAACAAGCTCTGGTAAAAATAATTGAAGTTTTTAGAAACTTCTGTGTGCGTCACCATTGCCAAAGTTCGCAAGAAAATTCACACGTTACGTTCGCAATTTCATCGTGAAATGAATTCCATTCCAATTTAATTCCATCGCAATTCCATCATCCTGCTTCTGGATGAGTGGCGTTACGGTATTTCTTTAGATGAATGACAAACAAGTCCACTGGCAGTCTAAACTAATTTTGAAAGTCTGATACATTTTCAGCCGATAATTATTTGAAAATGTAATTGTGTGAGCCCCGCTCTTCTTTGCAACCTTTTTCACCCAAACACGGCGACGCCTACATCTTTTCTTAACAGCAGCGCATCCGAGAACAATGGCCCAGAGCTTAAATTCGGATACTATCATCCTCACTGACGTCTGTCTGGAAACAAATCTTCAAAAGCGCTGGGTCTCGAGCTACCGCGTACAAAAATATGTGTGAACGGTTGTGGGCGTCAGGTGCTGCAGCAAGCGCTTGACACTCGCCTCACCGTTAATATTGTTGCCACCAAGTGTAAACGGGACAAGAAGACGCTGTTGATACACTGGAGACGAGACTCGCGCGCGAGAGGACCTACAGTTGTAGAGCCTAACCATCTCATTATGGGTTTGTCTGGAGCTCTTACATGTTGCCTAGGAGCTCAAGAGCCTCAGCTGTCTAATTGAATCTATATGAATTGAGAAGTGGGTTTATCATTAGACGACAACCGTTCTGGTTTGGGGACGAGGTTTTTATATATTTCAGCTGAAAAGAAGGTGAAAGAACCGGAAGTTTCACAGCTATCGCAACTTGTTTAATTTTTTTGCACTATGATTTCAGTTGACATGGGTCAGTATAGTCTAATGTATTGTATGGGTAAAATTGTAGTATTTTAAGAGGAGGTTCTTATCTTTTCATAATAAAACTTCATAGCCTGTATTTATGCTTTCTAACCGGTTCGTATTGATTTACCACTACATTGTCGGGATAGCAAATTTGATATCGCCTTTCACAGCACTCCGGCGTGTGCCCATTGGATGGGAGTTCTCTTGATTTTTAAACGAAATCAATGGGAGGAAAACTGACAGCCCGCTATTTAGCATCTTCGAAAGCTTAACCAAAGGATAGAGCACAAGTTTATTGATTCTGATTCAATAAACTTGCAATCTACGTGCAATGGTTGAATTCCCTCTAACATGAAGAACAAAAATTTTTTGCAATCTTACGTCGAAAATAAATCCGTAGTCGATATCAATGCCATCGTTTGTGTAGTGCCCATCTGGATACATGCACATGGGCAACCCCGTGTAGTTGAGGCCTCTGTTGGTTTAAATATTTCTTTCATAACTGGAACAGTGAGACAAGGAATTTTAAAGCAAAGAAAACACCAAGCAAATTCACCATATCGATATTGAAAACGTTTTGGAGTCCAGCTCCATCATCAGTTCGAAAAACTAAAAATGAATAAAATCATATTACTATATCAAAATTCTAAGACAGACATAAAACCTAAACAAGACCTAACATTACATCGAAAAAAAACGTAAGAGTTTGTAGTTGCTGTAAAACAGTTTGTAATTAAAACTTTCCTCATTAGATGTTAGTGAGATGCTTGAACTGATGAAAGAAAAATTAAAGGCGTGACAAATTAGTTCGACATTGTTGATGCCGAGAATTGTTACTAAGAAGGTGCGCGGACTCACCTATAGAATGTCCACGCTGACTGGCCAGTCACCACTAATGAAGAAATGGTGAGGTCAAAATCGCCCAGGTCGGCAGCGTCCTTTTCGCCTCGAAATTCCTCACCTCCTAAATATATCTCTTGATACAAATTGTAGTAGTCATTGTTGAGGCCGTATGGACTGCCGGCATATCTAAGCGAAGATGCCTGCAAGCAATATATTATTCAGGATAATCCCAGCCTAGTCACTACGTATATGAGAATTATTTCTACTACCTGAATTATTTACTCAGCTTGCCGTAAATGTTGTATCGATGTATATAAATGTGGGACATGTTATAATTTTAGTGTGATCAAACCTTTGATTCATTCAGACAAAGCGTCTATAGAAGTGGAGTGTTCGGTACTGCTATAGGCAAAGTCTAACGCGAGGGGTACTGAAACGAGAATTAACGAGAAAGACGCTTAAGAGGAAAGTGTATATGAGCGTGTACGTAAGTTTCATACGGAAGTTGCACATTTAATACCAATTGTACAAAACAGTATGACACAATGTTGATATTTAGCACAATATATAAGGAAATATTACAAATTAGAGCAACAATTAAGGAGCTATTTAAGGTTTCGCCCCAAACTTGGGTAACCAAGGCTAAAAGAGGATAGAAGTAGTTCGGAAGGTTTACAAAACGATCCATATTTTAGAAAAATTAAGGATAATTATATTCGTTTAACTAATTATAAGAGGGTTGAATATTGGATGCCCTTACACGCAGCCATTCAACCACAATACATGCAATGAAAAAATAACCATCAAAACAAAATGCGAGCTTTACAGTAGTGAAAGTAACGTGCTACTAAGGCATACATACATCTTGGATTCAACTAGACATGGCGAAAGAAGTCTGACAGATGAAAAAAGGTTTTCTCACCCTATTCTGACAGGCTGGGGCAAAGGTCGCGCAGGCGCTTACTCCATGATAAATGCAGGAAACAAACCGGTCAATGTAGTTGATGGAGTCATAAAGTATCCAGCTGTGAATTAGGTTGAAAGTTGAGTTGAACAAAGTTCTTAACATTGCTTTACCAAATAGAAATATTCCAAATTGCTTTTTTGTGACCTGATCATTATCATGCCACGAAATTGCAAAGAAATGATTTTCTTTCTGGAATGATTTTTCTTCATAACATTTGTTTCCCGAATCAACAAAGACCCTAACAAATTTATAAATGAATTTAAATTGCATCAAATGGTATTGTTCCGCGAATGTACTCACAATCCAGTCGCACACACGCTATCGATGACATTGTTCATCATCACCACGCTCAACTCAGGCGTGTACTCGTAGAACGTGTAGTTCTCGCCGATCGAATCCGGCTCGGAATACGCTGTTAGGTACCGGAAGTCATCCGGTCTTGCGGTTACTGAAATTTAACAGTTTCATAGGTTACATTTGAATGATGACTATGCTCAACACATAATATAATAGCATATACTATGGCATCCTTATCTGGATCACACAAATAAAAAAATCACAACGACGAGTCATTCATAACACTACGACTCTCATATAATAACGTAAAAATCTACGAGTAACGGCCGTAACTTCGCTTATTTGTACGGTCAACGTTCATTGCTACTGTGGAGACTGAGCCGTTAGATAACGTGATAAACAGCAAGACATTCAACGATATAACGCCAGCAATCATAAAGATACATGTTTTCAATCACCGAGCAACAATTACATATCTTCAGTACGGTCATCAATACGATACGGTCACAATTCTCATCAGAAGAAGCGGTACGGTCACAGCCAAATTTAACCGCAGTACGGCAATGAGCTGGGAGAAATATCATCGACTATGAAAACGAACACCACTATTCCGAAGTACGGTCGGTACAAGAAACCTATACGGCCAGACTGACCGTGAGGCATCTTATCAGCGAGACACGACGGTTATGAAGAAAAAGCGACCGCGGGGATCGACGCGCGGCTACGGCTGCAGTACGGCCACGTGGAATACGGCTGCAAACGCGCGGCTACAGCTGCGGTACGGTCGCTGAACATACGGCCGTAAACGGGTGCGCGAATTTCGGTCGTTTACAACTGTCGTCTACTCAACGGAACTGTAACGGATCAACTTTTTTGGTAAATAGAGAAATTTTAGTAATGGTAACTGTCGTGAAGTTTCTAGGGTAGTCTTCACATGTACATATTATTCCGTACCGTAGTATAGATGCCAGTAAGTTACTTTGATTGAAAAGTTTTGATTATCAGCAGAACTGGCTCGACTCTTGCAATGTTAACTGCTATTCTCATTCTCTGTAAGTATCCAGCAATTTACCGCTTTACGTGTGACATTTCATGTATGAATATATCCAGTTATTTCGTTCTTAGTATTTTCTATAGAAGTGTTATATTGTTTCAGATTATTGCGTTCTTGTGGATTAAAGCTCTTAATGAGTCGCTTCGAGTTTGACTTACAGTAACTGATAGGCTCTCAATTTTGATTGTGTTCGGACTTTCTTTTTCATGTACTAAAGTTTTTTTTAACGTAGGATGTGAACTTAAATTTTCCATTTTAGTATGGAATATACCAGTGTTTCATTACAACTGTTTCTCCGTACCATTTTTGCCTTAACCCATTCATACGAGAACCTATAGTCACGCGCCTTGTAAGCCACTTAGGCACCAATCTGTCAGAACTATAGCAATTGATGATCGAGCGAAAAAAACAATAATGTACGGTCGACATCGATAATGTAAATTTCCAAACCTTAAGGAAAAAACCTATTTCCTAATCAGTGCATCCGGTGAATTATTATTAGTCTTGGTACATGATTTCACTTTCTTCTAGATTTCTGACCTGAATGGAAGCTGAAGATCACCAGACTCAGACAGGCCGTCAATATCAATTCTATAAACTGAATTTTTTATTGTGGAAGGCCAAATCAACCTGAAATAACTCGTAAATGTGTCCTATTAATTCAACAAATTATAGCAATGTATTTTTGACATAAGTCATATTTATCGTTAGCAAGGTATTTTTGACATAAGTCATATTTATCGTTATCAAGGTATTTTTGACATAAGTCATATTTATCGTTCAAATCAAATTTAACTAGTCTCATAATTTGAAGTCATAGTTAAACAAACCTTTGTTCACTGCAAAAAGTGTCCCTATTTACCTCACTAATATATACTCGATTGACATTAAAAATTTTAAATTACCTGCCTGTGCTGAATTGAGTCTACCTAATAAAAGCGCTCAAGTTAGTTGAATTCGCAGCGCTGATCACAATAATTCAAGATGATCTTGAAAGAAAAAGAGCATACCCAATTTAGTGATCATATGAAGTTTGGTTTTTCGTTGAGCTCATTAATTCCTATTTGATGGTCTACCATAATTTCCGCTTGACCCAGAGACGAGCTTTACTATATTAAAGCGTTGTACTCGTATTATAGATGCACTGGAAATTCGCCCACTCTTAAGTTCAATTACATATTTATTCACATTATTACTATCTTTCTTAAGGTCAATCCAAAGAACTTCAGAGAATAAATCAAAATTTGAAGTTTAACCTCTGAATAGGGCAAAATTTATGTAAAAAGCGCTTATTTTCATTTCTTTGAAATTAACCAATTATCATACAGTTCCAACGAGTCACATTCTACAGGGTTCCTACCAAAGAGAAGACTTGCTCTGAGTTTAAAATAGTTTAATATGTTGGTCACAAGTTGATATGTTGATAGTTGATTAAAAGCAGGAAAATGTACTTTGCGGTAACAAACAAATGGTCGCCAAGTAAAAAATTGCGTTACCTCCTTCAATCGGAGAACTTGAAGCAAGAACCAGTAATGAGCACAATATTGCGCAGAAAAGAGTAATCATCTTGATCTTCCAACGAACAAGCTAGATCGTAAAACTATCGGGCGCTATGTAAGCGGAATGCAAAAAGCATTTGCAAAAGTCGTTATTTAAGTACCAAGAAACGCTATGAAAATCAAGACACATGTCGTAATTCTCATGAGCTGAGAGATCTGCACGAGTGATTTCTGGCAAATACCACCGATAACTGCATGTTCAGCATGACGGCGGCATGAATTCAAGCACCTTTTACTTGGCACATTTGTTGGCTGCTGCTAAGTGAGTTACAAATGATGCAATGGAAAATCCCAATTATAAGTGAAAATTAAGAATTAATCTTTCATTCTAAAAAACCATTGAAATTTTCTTACCTTATCAGGTAAGATGAACATAAAATAAAAATTCTATGATTTGTTATGATTGTTTTACGTCACAGAAATGATTAAAAAATTTCTATTCAACTCTTATATTTTCAACCTATGTATGAGTTGTTATCCTGCAGCGGAATGTAAATTTGGAAATGGTTTATAAACCGCTATAATAGACAAATAGGAAACAATATAAATAACTTAGCATAAATTAGGAATTGTTGCTGTGTTTTCATAGCATACGCCTCTTGAATGCGCGGTTTTTACTGGAATATCTAGTGGCGTCCAATGTTATTTGCTTTTCCAGTCTTCAGTCACTTACATGTTTTCAGAGAACACGTCTCTGTAAATTTTGCGGTTTTGATGAGGAGTTTCGATCTCCCTTGATGATTCCCAACCAACTTACTATCGAATGCACCCTCCCACTTTTGAAACCTCGAAATGAATATTTCGTCCCCTAGAGGCGCCAATTTCTCGGGACCAGCCGTTTGTGAGTGTACGTGGATGAAATCCTTATGACCTTATGATGGGTATGGGACTTCCTATTCCCCGGTCACGCTGATGCGCCGCTTTCGTCTTCCTCCGTCGCCGAGTCGTCGCTAGGCAGGTCACCCCGCCCTCGGGTCCCGGATGTAACGTTGGACGTGTTCCGTATGTTTGCCCTCCTTTGGGCCAGCTGATGCAAGATGCTGTTGCTTGTCACTTGCTGAGAGTAATTTCCCATTACTGAACAATCCGGGATCTTTCTCAACCAATTGTCCAGTCGTCTCTTGAAAGTTGCAAGGGTGAACTCCCCTCCTATCAGCACTTTTGGCAAGGCATCAAGAGGGGAGTCCCTAATCGCCCTAATCGCCCTACAACCTCGGCTGCAAATGATAGCTGCCTTAATTCTATTGTGCATTTTTCAGGTGCCTTCCATTTTACATAGGCAGCGATTATTTTACCAGACAGTCATATAGATTTTTCCTATTAAGTGAAGTTTTCAAACGCACAATAGTGAACTCGAATCCTTTTATAAAAATTATGAGAATGAAAGGACAAAATTTCTGGCTTCATGGAGAGCCAATTCCTTGTACGACAACTCAGACCGTTCGATATTGTGGCAATGTTGCCCATGGGGAGGTGCCTGAGTGTGCGTGTTCCTGAGACATGTGCATCTTTATCGTTGATGCATGCTCATCTTCATCGCTAGTTTCTTCCTTTAAGATTATTTATTCCAATAGATTTTGATCTCATTGTATGTGAGTTCATTGCCCGCCATTGCAAAAACTGCATGAAATGAGACGCATATGAGACGCAGCGGAAAGTTCGAGTACCTCCTACCTCTGTTGCTCGCTGAACATTGATGTCGTAAGTTTGACTGGGCAGCTCGCTGAAGTGGCACGCGGAGCAGCTCACTCGGTTGTAAAAGTTTATACATAGTTTGCTAAATGACCTACCTAATTATAATAGATCAAAATAGCTAATATATTATTGATCCGACACCAAGAATAGATCTCAGTTGAAGAGTATCTCGACAGACAGGGCTGTGAGATTCGTGTTTTTTACGGAGGTTATTAGAAATCATGGGCGTTGAGTACTGTCCCAGGTGTTTCAATCTTCCCCAGTAGTTCAGCTTCAGCTCCTTCATACCACTGATCCTGGATGTGAAGGTCCGCTGGACTGACTCCAGTTTCCGCACCGCGTCTGCCTTGAGCGGCGTCCAAAGTTGGCAGCAATACTCAAGATTGGGGAGCACGAGGGCTCTGAAGAGTGTAATCATTGGTGCTGCTTCTCTCGTTCGAAATGTCCGCCAGATCCATCCCATCCGTTGTCTGCTTGTCTCAACTAGTCTGCGACTATTTCCTCGAAATGGGCATCGAACGTGGTTTCGGTACTCATAAATACTCCGAGATCTGGAAGTAGTTGCTTATCCTCATTTTCTGTGCCATTTGATGTCAAGATAGCGATGCGGCAACCCGGTCTCTGTGCGGTCTCTGTATCTCATTACTTCGAACTTGGTGCCGTTGAACTGCATCTTGTTTACTAGGGCCCAATCGTAGATTGTCGACCAGCAATTCTGTAACCTCTTGCAGTCTAGGTCATTTGTGATCTTCATCAGCACTCATGTATCGTCCGCAAATGACGATGTAGATGCATGGGTAAGCTCCGAGTCGATATCGGCGATGTGGATGAGGAAGAGGATTGTTACAAGCACTGAGCCCTGTGGAACTCCGCTTTTCACCCGTGCTTTTCTCGATTTCGAGTTTACAATTTCCAATTGCGGCAGCCTGTACTCTATCTGTAAGGAAGTTGTGGATCCACCTTAACAAGCTTCCTACTACCCCCAACAGCCTCAGCTCTCTGATTAGCACCCCATGTTAAACTTTGTCAAAAGCTATAGCAAAGTCCAGGTAAAATACGTCTACGCCAGCTCTCTCCTCCAGCTGGGCCACCAGACGGTGATGGTGCTCCAGTAACTGTGACAAACAGGAACGATTACGCCGGAAGCCATGTTGTCCATTATTATACAGGTCAGCCTCTTTCATATACTGGACAAGTTTCCTGGCCACCACCTTCTCAAAAATCTTGATCACATGTGAGGTCAAGGTAAGAGGTCAGTAATTTTGGGGCCTGTCCCTCTGACCTCCTCTGTGGATTGGCATTATCAGCCCCGATTTGAGGCCCTCAGGAATAATTCCCGCCGTCACTGCATGAGGCTTTCCAGAGCATTGTGAGCAGAGCCTTCAGTGCTCCAACACACTTCTTCGACAGCACTGTCGGAATTGCATTGGGTCCTGGCGCTGAAAACATCGCCTGTTCTTCGATACTTATTTCCATATATTCTGGTCCAAACTTAATGTTATCCAACCCCCTTCAGCCTGGCAGCTCCTAGAGAAATTTGATTTTATTCTCTTCTCTTGAGTAGCAGAGGTTACCAAACACTGATTCAAACTGCGCTCCCAATACTGAACTGCGATCCCAGTATGGGTTACTAAACACTGATTCAAACTGCGATCCCAACCACCTTACAAACGATAAAGGCTGGTGGTCCGCAGTTTTACACAGCGATTTATCTGCGCACTTCAAAACATTGCGGATAAACGTTGGATGGGAAAACTGCGCAGTCTTGAAGCCGGCGCGAAGACTGCACAGTTGCAGTAAAATTTGCGATACAGAGCATAATTTCGATGAACTGCTCGGACACGTCGTCGGTAGCACCGTTTCCCCGATTCAATTTGCGCCCAGTTTCAATTGGTCTGGTGACAATGGCGGACCTTCGGCAATGTTCTCGGGAATTTCACCAGGAATTCATTGCTCATAGCGCTTGTTTTGATATAATTGTTGTATATTCTAGGTCTTTGAAACTTCTGCCAGTTGCCCGAAATCTCAAAGTTGATCTCAGTCTTTCATGTGGTGATATCGCTGCTCTCATATCGCCGCGAACGCTCAGAAACCAACCGACATCAAAAAAATTAAACTGATTTCATCTGTGGTAAAACAGCGTGAATTAAATAAAGTCACAATTCATTCGAAAAAATCGTCAATCCCTACGTCATCAAAAAGAAATAAAAAAAATGGCAGTGAACGATATGAAGTCAATGATTCTTCCACATATACTCATTTAATTAATGTTGACGTCCCTGCTGATAAACGCCATGACTTGCACGTCACGCCATGACTTGCACGTCACGCCATGACTTGCACGTCACGCCATGACTTGCACGTCACGCCATGACTTACAAGTCACCCTGATTTGCACGACGCCAACGCCACCCTAACTCGAGTGCAAAAGTTGTGCAGGCAATTTCCCTATCTGTGATGTCACGTCGCCCACAACAACCCACCCTTTTTGACCGTATCCAAATTAAACCAAATATTATCTCTTACTGAATTCGAGCTGTCTTGAAGTAAAACCTGGATATATGCGGCAACGTCTAGAAACGATTTAAAACCACCGTCCGTTGAAAATATTAAATCAAAAGGCGTGTTTTCTTTGATCTGTGAACAAGTTACGATAAGTACAAAAATTGACGACAGGCCTATCCGGGCCTATTCTTCAACGCCGAAGGTAATATACTATACTACTACTAAATTGGGTTTTATTCGTGAAATACACATTTGTGTTTAACCGTTCTCTTTTCAAATTGCAGCATACCAAATATCAAGTAAGAGATGTTTGTTGCCATATGTGTCTGTAGTGGGTTGGGGGCACTAATAATTTAATGGGGAGCCAAGGGGGCGCCAGCTAGTAAAAGTTTGGGAACCACTGCGGTAAAACTATATAATCATGATAATTAGCGTGAAAACCGTTCAGCGTAAAATACAGAGGCTCTGACTTCTCTTTTGTAATATCTTTATAAATCACTGATATGCACGACCATGTCCAGCAAGGTTAAAATTCTTTATAAAGGAATATTACACTAATTTACATCCTATTTAAAATGCATCCACTTATACATTGTACGTAAAGATTGCGTGCTGATCGAATAATCTTATCCCTCTAGAAAGTAATCGAAACATCTGTTTGTATGAATTTGCAAACATGCATGGCTGCAGACCCTCCAGATAAGCCATTCTATCGTGTATCAAATCATATTGAGTATCAAGACAAAAGAGAAGAATTAGTGCGTCTACCCTAAAAACGAAGGAATTAGGTTTTTTTAGTTTTCTGTCTAATTTTTTAGGGTAAGCTTATTAGAAAACTTATTACAGAGCGGCTGCAACAACCCGGCGACCCGCGATGAGGTAGCTTTCATATTTCTTTCGCGAGGCCGTTTTGAATTTTTATAAAATGAACATTACTTAACTATTGTTTATAAAAATTTCTTTAATTAAATCTGTATTTATAGATCATTATTGACGCTAATTGCAAAGTGTTTGCATTCGTTTGAAAGATTCAAACAAGTTGCGTTCAATAAAGCTACTACCATGGATGTACATGCAATAATTTTTGCGTAAGGCAGTTTGAAACTTTTAAAAAATGACCATTTTATAACAATATTTCCAAATTTTCATTTAAAACTGGTATTTATAGAACATTACTGGCGTTTAATTGCAGTGTTAGCAATAGTTCGAAAAGAACAAACGATGCGTGTTCAAAAAAGCAAAATGGATGTACATTTTTTTCCGTTGGGTTATTTTGAACTTATATAAAATGAACATTTTGTATTAGAAAAAATATGAGAAAAGTCACATTTACATGTATAGCTTATTATTCGTGTTAAATTGGATAAGAATAAGTCTACAGACGCGTGTTAGTACATTAAATGCGATTTAATTGACAATGGTAAAGCTTGGGCCATAATATCAAGCAACTTTTTGTTGCTTGATACAGCAACCGATTGATTAAATTGATTATGCCGCTGGATGTGGAGGCCTCTGCGCAGTGGCGGCACCCGTCGGAGGAAGCGTGCGACGGAGGCCTGTCGTCAATTTTTGTAGTTTTCGTAACTTGTTCATAGATCGAAGAAAACACGCCTATTGATCTAATATTTTCAACGTGACGGTGGTTTTAAATCGTTTCTAGACGTTGCCGCATATGTCTAGGTTTTGCTTTAAGACAGCTCGAATTCAGTAAGATACAATATTTGGTTTAATGGCGGCCAAACTCCCCGACCTCCTCAACCCCAGGGGGTCTCTTGTAAAAATGAGACCGGGGAACCACAACAACAACAACTTTTTGTTATATTTTTCTTTTTTTCAATGAATTTTACTTATTTGGCTCCCTTGAACGATTAAAATTTCCAAAATACATATTAAAAATCTATCTCCTCCTATGATTTTCAAGCTACAGCATTGAGAGCTATACCATTCGATTTGAAAAAACCAGATCTATATACAGCGATTAGTCGGTCACTTTTTCTGATTTTTTTATTTGGATTATATATTGAAACGAGAGGCCAGAATAGGAAAAACTCAGAAAAATAACATAAAAAATTGTAAAAAGTGATCGGCTAATCGCTAGATATGGTCTTTACGAATCTAATGATATGTCTCGCGATGTTTTAAGGCCAACTTACTTTCTAGGGCGCTTTCCAGTACTAACTGTGCAAATAAAAAATATCGGCTTTCCCTTTCTGCATTCTCTTCGAATATATTTCAGACGAGGTTTGATTCATGTTAAAATGCCAAGCACAAGTTATTAAATTGTAGTTGCAATCATGTGGCGATCAATAGGTAAGGTAACTTAAATTCAAAGAACACTCATTCACTGCTGTAAAACTAAATATTGACAATTGCTTTGTTTGAACGACCATACACAATTTGTTTGTTAATAGTTAAACATAATTAATTTGTTAAGCACACCCTAAAATCGACCAGTTAAACTAGCAATTGGTCATACTTTAGAAGGGTTGCCAGATGATCTTTTTCACGGACAAATTCTGCGATTTTGTTTTTCTCAATTGCGTTGGCCGGCTAAAATTTTTCATAGCGGTAATTCCTCATTAAATTTTAAAAAGTGCGAATAAAAGGAAAATGGAATTTTTATACCGGAACCTACAAATATCCTAGTATATTTTGAGTTAGAGGCTTTTTTAGCCTTTAACCCTTCTTCGTAGGCTTAAGTGGACTTTGCAGTCATATTAATTCGAAAAAACTCCCTCAAAAATCTATTTCATGCCGACACCTCTCATGTTTCTTTTAATCTAATGTCCCATTACTTATTGCGAGATAAACTTAGCACTAAGAGGGAGACGACAGTGCGGATGCAGACTTCTAAATTCATTTCTGGATAAAGACCGCGAGGTTGAAGTTGCTCAGCAGTTTGAAAGTAGCAAGTTTTACAATTCCTAATTTACTCATTTTGGGTTAAATAGACAATAATTCTTAAAACAATCTGACTCGGATACAAAACATCGGTGATTTGATTATACGTGAAGAATAATGCGATGATGCACCGATGGCAACAATGATATCGAGCCGTGGGCTGAAAGTCGTTTTAGTTATTCTATTTAATTTTAGGTTATTCCAATTTGGTTATTTTCAACATTTTCATAAACTTATTCCTGGTTTACAGACATATAAATGAGGGCTTTTCTAATGAACATCGATTTTAGTTTAAAATCTTGGAACAAGATTTTGGTATTATGCCTCTGCAATTTTAAACGAAACAATAAAATTATAAGATGAAACAATTCATTTCAGCAAAGATTGCGGTACATTAAGGCTAAAAAACATAATAATTATAAAAGAAATTTAAAGATTCACAACCTTCCTCATCCTTGCCTCCACGTACCGATCGATAAGTCATGCAATACATCGTCAAGAATCTATGTTAATCGTACAGCCAATAATCGTAATGCATCAATCAATCGTAATTGCATCATTTATAATGTTAATCGCACAAAATTATTGTAATTTTTACAATTTGCAATTCAATACACAAACATATACTCTAAGCAAGGATAGAATTTCGCCTTTTTGATACAATTTTTAAGAATTTGGTCTCAGTATACATTAGGTGCTGCACTTGTGCGCAAACTTCGGTCTAAAGCCGCTCTATCTTGAATGGGAGAATCGTAAAATTTAGACGTTGCACATACACTATATACTCGTACATTCGTGCAGTGCACTTCAGCCGCGTCTGTTCAGTCGCCAATCTCCTGATCGTTTGTTGCCAATTTCCTGATCGTTTGTTGCCAATTTCCTGATTGTTTGTTGCCAATTTCCTGATCGTTTGTTGCCAATTTCCTGATCATTTGTTGCCAATTTCCCGATCATTTGTTAACAATTTCCTGATCGTTTGTTGCCAATTTCCTGATCGTTTGTTCACCGCCACGGGGGCGGCGCTCCCACCACGCGGTCGCTGAGGCAGCCGCGCTCCACGGACCTGATGAAGTTGTCGGGCAGACCGAGCTCGCTCATCTGCACCACAAATGCATTTATATACTGGAATTAGAGTTCTTGAACATGTACATTTATCGACGAAATTTCATTGTTGCTGATGGTGAATTTATTCGGACGTGCGTGGAAACGGAAGCTTCTAGTTCAATTAAAAAGTTTTGTCAGATTTTCAGATCATTTTAGAAAAAAAAAATTATTCCAGGCACTTATTTGTAAACCTGATTTCCATAATTTTTTTAACAGATTTAATTTTGCCAAAAGTGTCATCCGCAGAAAATATTCAAGTTGTGAAGGAAACTGCGAAAATTTGCAGCAACGTCAATCGATGATTTGCTGTCTCAAGGTAATCTAAAGCCATTAACAATAGCAAAACATGCATCCATGTCATGGACTTTGATGTATGAAGAAATATTTCCGTTAGTAAGAAATATTTTTCTTCTTAATGGCGCCGCATGAGCGTAGGCACTGGCCTCTTAATTATTACATATATAATGTATAACAACTAAGTGATTAAGTCTTCATCTAACTTTGATGAATTGGGTTGCGATATCTTTGAAAATAACAATATTATAAAATATCTTCTTCTGCTAATCGCCGGATGACCAATATTTAATTTTATTGATGACCAATATTTAATTTTTCTGTGTGAATTGCAGACATTGGTTATCCTGGGTACAAGACACCTTTTAAAGTTGGTCTGAAGAAGCCTACCATTTGACATCACGGGCTTCAACCGTTAGAATTTTATTTATAGTTTTGTTTAAAGTCCAATCTACTGATTGATATTCATCAAGTTTATTTTTCTGGCCTCTCTTACGTCGAAAAAGCGGGCATAGTCGAGATGAATGCCATCGGTGGTGACGTGTTCGTCCGCGTACACGCACACGGCGGGGCCCGAGAAGTTAACGCCCCTGGTACAGGCAATAATTATTTCGAGATTTCGAACGAGTGAGGGTGCATTAGACAGTATATTGGTTTAGCATGTTTCCTTATTGAATGTAACATAAATTTTGTAGCATCATAGAGTAAATGATTTATCAAGAGCGTGATTATAGATATTAATGATCATTACAGTATAGCAGGTTGCTCTCACACATAGAATGTCCACCCCGACTGCCCCGTCACCATTAAAGATGAGATCTTGAGGTCCAAATCACCCAAGTCAGCGGCGTCGGTGTCGCCTTGGAACTCTTCGCCGCGGAAACTTTTTCCTTCATACAGATTATAATAGTCGTTGTTGAGGCCGTAGGGGCTACCGGCGTACCTGAGTGATGATGCCTGCGGGCGGTTATGAATTTTTTAGGAAATTATTTTCCGTCATGAATTTCATGAAAAAATGACATGAAAAAAATTTTTTAACTTCATTTTTTCCGAAGGTTTGAAATTTTTTTTCCATCACCCTGGACAAACAATCTTCTGGTAGTTGTGCATGTTAGTTATAAAGGTTTTCTGCTATAACCTTGGATAAACAAATCTGTGTGTAGTTCACTATTTTGGATGGTTCTCTGCCTTATCGCTCTGGATTAAAAGTTTCATATCCATTGCCAGAAATTTCAATCTAACTTCAATGAAAAGAACTTTCTAAATCTGAAATCGTAACTGAATTTGTTAAATCGCAATGCAATTTTTTGGGTTATCGCCTATAATACACAGAGCTTTTTTCTTAACTAAAAATTTAGTTATAACAACCTAAATAAATTTTATTTTCATCTAACATGAAAATGATCTTTAAACATGATAAAACCTCACAACATTGCTGCAGCTGGAGTCCCAGGTGGCGCACTGGTTCACTCCATGGAAGTGGCAAGTGATGCCAGTGGAGTACGGGTCGTAGTCGGTGGCGTCGTATAAGATCCAGCTGTGGGGGACAATAATATTATTTGGAATAATTTCATGTGGCTCGATCACTGATAGTCATAGCATTCGCCTGCTTAAATCGTAAGTTTACCATGAATTAAAAAAGACCAAATAAATTCACCATATCTTCATTGAAAAGGTATCAGAGACCAGCTCTATTATCTCAAGAAATTCAAGATTAAATTCAAGAAATTCAGTTCAAGAAACTAATTGAATGCAAATACAATCAAAAGAGGAAATCTAAATATATTCGAAAGATATTAAAACCTAGGTAATAAGAAAACGACAATACAACTTAAAAGTCTGCTGATTTTTAATTTCAAGAGAATGAGAAATGTACCTGATATCAAGACCAGTTTTAAATCCAAATCACTGACTTAAACATTTCTATTGCGATTTTATATTTTATTTATTATAATATTATGTAACGGGTGCAGTTGTCATCCGCTTGAAATTGAAAATTGATTTTTATTTAAAGGATTTAAAGGATTTTTTTAACAAGCATTATTTACTTCCTATTGATTTTCCAGCGTTCCATCTTCTTTGATTAACTGCGATTTTAAAATTCAACGAAAAAATTCAGTGGTATGGATTTTTTGCAACTCATCTTTAACTTTTGAATTTAAATGTTTTTTTTTTCATTCATATGTTACATTGAAGTAAAGTTCAGGTTGCTCAAAGATGATTAGAGATAATTGCTCACTTAATTTTTTTATTTCTTTGATTATTTTTCTAGTTTTATTTTATTTAATCATTTGATTTACTGAAGCAATTTGGTACTAATATAACTTTATCTTATCATTTTTTCCCCGCCAGAGACACATTATGGCCAAACAATAGATTAAAATATAAACAATTTTTTGGCTCACTTGTTCAGCCAGAAATTTCTTGATCTCATGCTGTACAAAATACGACCGCCGGAGGTCGGCTCATTAAATGCACTCACTATCCGGTGCCACAGACGCTCTCGAGGGCGTCGTCTAGGAACACGACGCTCAGGTCGGGGGAGTACTCGGCGAACTGGTAGTACACGCCCGTCCAGTTAGGGTTGGCATACCCCGTCAGGTAGCGGAAATCGTCTGCTCTGCCACCTTCTGAATGTAAAAACTGATGAGATTAACGCCTATTGAAGGATTGTAGCACGCATATTAGCAATTACTTGTGTTATAAACATTTATTTATAAGGAAAAATTGATCGCAGATAGGTATTTAGATTTTCTCAGTAGTAGTGCTGAGGATAGGTAATAGGTGAGTAAATCATTGCACCTTGTGAGAGATTATGGAAGAGAATGTCATATTTCCGTTTTATTTCTTGTCAGTTAATTCAGTTTCTGGTTTATGTTAAAATCACGTTCTTTCGAGCTGCGTATAACGCTGATCAATTATTTTCGATGTTGATGGCTGCGTCAAACGGATGGGCCATCACAATAAGAGTAGCCTGGACTTTTTCTTAAGGAAAAGAATTGAATTGTCCTGAAATGACTAGTGATATGATTCAATGGATACAATTATTTTAGATGGAGAAATTCTCCAGTAAATTTAGCAGATAGAGAAATTGAGATGGAGAAATTCTCCAGTAAGCTATGATGAAGTGCGTCGCAGGATTTACCTAACCTTCCATTTGGACCAATTTTAGGACTTATTGGCCCTATTACTGTACCTCTTATCAGAAAACTTGAGAGATTAAACTCAAAAGAAGTTCTCAATAAAACTGTCATTATTTTTAACCAAACATATGATTCAATGGATACAATTACTTGAGATAGAGAAATTCTCCAGTAAATTAAATAAGAATTTTGTCAACCGAAAATTTTCTTGAATGGTCGACCTTAATAACTTAATGATTTACTTATTTAAAAGCTAAGCAATATAATATGGTATATTTATAGGAGCGCAGGTCTTTCATTAGCGCGGCCGTGGGCGACGCCTAAAAAACATCAGGGTGCTCAAACACTGATTTAACGCTAAGAATTAAAGCAGATGAACCGTACCAAGCATTCATTGTTTTACAACACTCAGCATTAGAGCAGATGTATCGTACTAACCCCTCCATAAGCAATGACATGGCCTAGGCTGGAAAATTCCAATTCCATTCGTCTCGGAGAATATGCGTTGATGCAGAGCAAATATGAATATGAGAAAGAATATGCGAAAGCTTCTTCACAAAGAAGCTTTCGTATTTAACCTGAAAACCCCAGCACGAAACCATCTTCAAAGTATTCGACAACCAGCAGAGAAATTTCGTCCACAAACCGTAAAATTCTTAAATCTAGTTCACAAACACTGTGTTGGTTGATGCTTCATGAACAAACACAGAAATATTGTCCACAGAAACGATGACTCTCAAGGCGAACATTATTTTGTCGTCCTCGGACACTCGTACTTTAGAAACCATCACAACGAAAAGTATTATTGTTAACAGACACGGTTAGCTTCAGAAACCAAATCGAAAATATTAGCATTTCAACAGACAGGATTTATTCATGAACCAAGCTCAATAATACTAGTATTGTCAACGGACACGATTGAGTTCATAAACCAGCAGAAAAAAATCGAACATTGTCAACGGACACGATGAACTAAAATTCAAAAGCAGGCACGAAAGTGAAGTATAGCCAACAAGCATGATTAATTTCAGAAACCATTACTAAAAATCTCGCCCCCGACATCGAGTACTGGAGCAGCGGCTCCATGACGGCAGGCAAGAGACCGCCTCGCCAAGTAGCGCTTTATTTAATTACGCCTAACTTCTCTTATTCTCGTGCGGTCATTTTTACGGAGGATGATATTAATGCGCAGCTCCTGGGTGGATCCAACCCTAATTAAGCGCCCAGAACGAGAGCTGCTAAGATCTTAACTTAATGAGACTTTTCATTTCATCCTTGAGAAGGAATTAAAATGCCTTCATTGAGCGACTGCGGTATATAATTAGGCCGATGGTGGTGATGGGAGCAGTGGTGGTAGCAGTGGAGGAATTTATGATAACCATGCTAGTAGTGATGGTGATGTTGACAGTTTTAGAGGTGGGGATTATGGTGTTGTTTATTATCATACAATAGCAAATAATTCTTTTAATGCCTTAGCACAGAATGACCCCTTGCACCGTAGTACAGAACTTCATGGATCTGAGTGCGATGACTTTGGGTATAAACAAACGCTACACTATTTTCTTCGTGAAATGGCAAAAGCACACAAAATTACTAATGTTTAATTGACTGCGATAAGCGACATTGGAGAATGAGCGAAAACATAACCTGGCACCATGTTGCTTATTCTGCCATGGCTCAATTTTCATGCATCGAAGATCGACTGTACTTGATAAAATGAATCTATTCAACAAAAGAAAGATGGGTCAGAAAACACACAAAAAGGGTGAGTACTGCGTCACACCATGCGCAGTTGAAGTTTAATACTCGTATTTTTAAGCAGTAGCAAAATTAAAAGGCCGCACTCAAGGTCCCGTACAACTGTGGGAAATTTTTACAGCCATTAAAAATGTTTGTTGTTTTTTAGCGCATTTTCTCATTTATGGAAAAAAGGCGCTATTGTGCTCGTCATGTCCGTCCGTCCGTTTGTCCGTCTGTGTGTCCGTCTGTCTGCCCGTCCGTGAATTCACGTTTTCGTCGACGAGAAAATGCGCTCTCTGTCACTCACTGCAGTGAGTACTGAGTTATATTTTTGTTTATTTATGTTAGTTCGATTTCGTCCTTTGTTCATGTTGCATTCAAATATTGTATTCAGATGTTGTATTCAGATGTTGTGTTCAGATGTTGTATTCAGATATTGTGTTCAGATGTTGTGTTCAGATGTTGTGTTCAGATGTTGTGTTCAGATGTTGTATTCAGATGTTGTATTCAGATGTTGTGTTCAGATGTTGTGTTCAGATGTTGTGTTCAGATGTTGTATTCAGATGTTGTTTTCAGATGTTGTGTTCAGATGTTGTGTTCAGCTGTTGTGTTCAGATGTTGTGTTCAAGTTTCGTAATTCAAGTAGGTGGTAGTTTTAGACAGTGAGAAGGACTCATGTACCAGCATTCATACGTGTCACATCTCCAGTCTATATTGACCTGAATTTCATTCAATCATTATCTTCGTCCAACGCGTAGTTCACTTGTCATTATGTACCTGGACAAGCCTCACGTTCGATTAATTGACTTCTGCCGGCACAGAATTAACAGTTCCTTAAAAGTTCTACCTTTCTTCCTAATTACTGCTTCATTGTCGTTTTGTTTGAATTAGTGTGTTATTTATTCTTTAGATTTATTTACGCTCTGCATTTAATTATTCTATGGTACTCCAAGTCATTCAATGATCAATTATTCCGAACTCAAGTTTCAACTTTACTGTGAACGCGGAGTCTCCACTGCTGGCCGAGGAACACGTTTCCTCAGCAGTGACTAACGTACTTTACCTTTTTCTTTGCTTACCAAAGCCGAGTCTTCAACTATATTTTTCTAATTCCCGTCTAGAGTACCTTCCTTTAACTGAATTCTTCTATATTTCTAATTTGCCACCTTCTATAACAACATTAGCACTATAACGCATTAAAATCTTACGTTTGCCAATTTTGTCATACGTTCCGTTGTCATTATCTGAGCCGTCTCCGTGGTTGCTGTCAATTATCCCGTCAGTTAGTTAAAATAGTCAGTTTTTCTTTGCAGTATATCTTCATAGCAAGGACACGCCAGTGTAGCGCATTGGAGGATTTTTTACTATGCGACATACTTCGCTATCATCGCCTTTACAGCAAGATTACAATCGTCTGGTCCATTTTGTTTGTAAACATATATTCCAGTAAACAAATATTCTAATTCAGCTGCCTAATCGACTGGCCCGATTAACGCCAGTTGCACTTTCATGTTTACAATTTAAACAAATATCAGAGGATCTATTCTTGCTTTATTTCTGTCCGATTGCGTGAGTTCACAATTCCTGACACAATAACAATGTCTCGGTCCGCACCCAACGAGACAGTTGTAGAATTATTCATTTAAATTATCAGTTTGGTCAAAGTCTAAATCTGTTTCAACTTTCGTAAAAAAATGAACAGGATTTTCAATTTGGGTTTCCAGAGCATGCACCTTGGCGTAAAAATGCAGGCCAATAATTGCATGCATTCCCTAAAAATTAATTGGGTCAATATCAGATCTTACGATGACAGAAACAGGAATTTGGCTATAACGGCAAAAATACAAATCCTTCACTTCAGTGCAATTTGTTTTTTTTTTTGGTCTTGATCGGAGTTAGATTTAGACCTGCGATCGAGACCAGCAAGAGCATTCCGGATTTCATTTTAAGATATTCATTATTTCAGTAATAATAGTAATATTTCATTGTAATCATAGTAATATTATTCCATAGTAATCATTGTAATATTTCAGTATTAGTCATAGTAATGAAATTTAATTTCGCAATTTTAGATTTAATCCATGAAATATTCAACAAGATTTTCACTTAATCACAGTAAAATATTCTTGCAATCCAAAATAGCATATTTAATTTCCCAGATAGCAGAGACCCACATCGATTGACGTTAATTTAGGTAAAGTGACAATTTTTCAATTCTAAATGGCCGCTGAAAACTTAGTTCAACATTCGCTTTCAACATGTGTGTTCCAACCCAGTGAAAATTTACAGACGTGTCAGCTTCTGATTTGGAGTACCAGAAGCTGGGGCGACTCTAAATTTTGTTCGGGAAGTGATATCAACAATTGCGCTCAGAATGACGGGATTCAATTAGCTCAACTTATCCAAGGCTGTTAGGGTCAATCGTGTGCCAGTTAATCCATGTTGCCTATAGAAGGGAATAAGTGGCCATGTTACCGAACATTAACTGCACGTGTGGGGTTGTGACAGGCTTACCAGAAACGCTGTCTTGTTCTTCTTACAATGATGGTTGGCAGGCATTGACATTGTGTTGAGCTTTGGGCCGCTCGGGGAAATTGAGCGCTGCATGCTCATTGGAAGAAATTGTGAGATTTTCACACAATCGACAGGGAGTACAAGAAATTATCAAGGAAGCTTCTATTTTAATTTATCGAACAAAATTTTTAGTTTGAGTTCGAATGATTTAGCTTCATAGTAATGGCGAAAATATATAGTCAATAAGAACCAAATCCAAAAGTGCAATCTTCAGTATATGGTGCACATGAAGGTGAAGATGGTGGGTTAGTCACTCAATGAAATAAAGTGGTGACGAATGCGTGACGTACAAATAAAGTTAAGCCAGCCAGTTTCATGATCAGATTAAATGTATACTGTGGAAGAAATGAATTTATATTATCATTGCATTGTATGCTTAAACTAAGGACTTATTGTATCCTTAAACTAAGTCAAACTTCCCAACAGATTAAATAAATGAATTTAATAGAGCAAAAAATTAAACAAAACGGAATTCACATGACATTTATACAAGCCAATTGGGATAGAGAAACAGGTTTTTAGCAAGATGGTAGAAATACTTTGACTTCGACTGAGGTAACTTGTCCACCGGTTCAAAAACGGCGGTTTTGATTGTGAGCTATGAATAACGAATTGCACAGAGATTTTAACACTGCATGAAGGCGGTATAACTTTGGACTGAACTGTCGGCAAATATCATTTGATGCAATTGATAAGAGATGAAGATGAAGACCTCCAAGACCCGCGGCAGAACCCCTGATCTCGACTAAATACTTTTTCTTCTGACGAAGTTAGGGAAGCAGAATCAACAGCAATTCTAAGCTAACAAGAGTTCTCATAAGTAAACCCTAGCATATATACAAATTTACGGTGAGGAATCAGAAATTTGTCGCAAAATCGAAATCTTATTTTTTACATTGAATGAGTGATAGTTAGTATGGGGTCAAATGAATAGAAAATGTAATAGATTGTGTTACATAAAACGTCCAGTTTCATGTTATAGTTTTAATAACTCCAATAGTTTTCCAGTCTTCATTGTTAATCCTCAGATAACATCTCGAGAGCCCAAAACTATTAAAGCTTTCTGTGTCCAGTCACCGCCACAGCTGGCCAGTCACCGCCACAGCTGGCCAGTCACCGCCACAACTGGTCAGTCACCTCCACAGCTGGTCAGTCACCGCCACAGCTGGCCAGTCACCGCCACAGCTGGCCAGTCACCGCCACAGCTGGACAGTCACCGCCACAGCTGGCCAGTCACCGCCACAGCTGGCCAGTCACCGCCACAGCTGGACAGTCACCGCAGGTCCCGGGCAGGTTTAAGTGTCGTACAGTTACGTGATGGAAACTTCTAACGAGGAACACGGCATCCAAACTCAGCAATATATTGCAGCGGCCACAGCGTCCACACCGCGCCTGTAAACCGCCCATATTCCATACAACATATAGACAAGCAAGCGTTATTCACAACGAATATCGTTCGAAGAAACTTCTTCAAACGATAATCTCTGATAGAAACAAGCAGAGTAAGATATAAAATACTATTATGAAATATTCTAATCTCTATCGAATTAACGGATTCCTGCGTGTGATTTGCTCTGCAGGAACAGCTAAATTCTATCATAATTTAGGAGTAAAAAATGAAAACCAATAACTTCTGTCAATCGGCCACGAATGCTAGCTACCACACGGTGCTGATTCCCGCCTACTTGAAAGAGTGGCACAAATGGGTATGATTTTCTTGGTTTTAAGTCAAGCACAGCATTTATTTTTAAAGGAATAATATTTGTTGATGATATTCTCAAAATTTCATTAAATTTTCAATAGATGTTGGATGGACCGACAGGTCACATGGCACAAGATGTTATAATAAAAGATGCAGCACGTGATCTCTACATATACTTTTATTTTGGATGCATGACTTTTAACAATATTATCGAATTCCATAATCATCTTGATGTTTCTTTTTTCATCTAACTAGCTTATATATCATACCTAATATATTCCTGGCATATCCTCGAAAACCAGGTGTTTTATGTCCGTGCTCCTTAATTTAAAGACCAAGTGCTCCTTAATGTATGTCCCTTACAAGAATTAAGCATAAAGGTCTACACTCCTATAGCCGTGGTAATAACCTCTGGGGCCATACTTTCAAAACCCGGAAGGTGAACGTAAGTACTTACGCTCTATTTTCTTGTCTATGATTGGTGGATTTTGCTTGAAAGGCCGTCAATGATTGGCTGATGAACTTATGATCTCTTAACGTTTTTAAAAGTATAGGCCCAGAGCCCATACTCTCAGAAAAAGTTAAGAGATCGTAAGTTCATCAGCCAATCATTGACGGCCACGCAAGCAAAATCCACCAATCATAGACAAGAAAATGGAGCGTAAGTATTTACGTTCACTTAGCGATTTTTTGAAAGTATGTCCCCTGTGGTCTTGCCAAGGACGGAGTGAACCCAGGTTGGACGCGTCGAAGTACCTCGCGAAGTGCCCTCATGACGCGACCCTCTCACTTGTGCTGTGAGTCGCTGTCCTCGTGTAGCTCCTGGCAGTAGTGGCTTGTCTGGCGCGGTGTGCGGTGGTGCGCGCCTCATCGCTCCTGACCTGTCGTCACTCGTGCTTCTTATCACTTCTCCGTTATCAGTTTAAACGTGCATCTCGGTACGCCAAAGCTGCCTCGGGATTTTTAATTAAAAAAATCTAAATGAAGCTTTTACGTTGGTCTCATAATTTACAGATTTGCTTGAACTATTTGTAAGTGACACATGAGCCATTTGCTGAAAATTAAATGTAAGAACTTTTAACTCCACAAACATTTTAACTTAAGGTGTTTGCAAGTCATTTGATGGATTTAGTACCTCGTACTACAAAGATATGAATACGTATTTTTGAGGCAATATTCGGCGTGGTGGACGAAATTCAGAGTTGGGCATGAGCGCCACGATGCTGCTGCTGCTGGTCATTGGCGCCCTGGGTGAGTCTTTCACGTGGTCTCTAGAACCTACGTCGTTGATGATGCCACATTGTGGGGCTAACATTGTAACTTAGGGATATCGTTGTCTTATTTGGCCTGTGATGACACTAAGTCAGACACTATAAAATGTGAATGGTATAATTACTCTATCAATACTGGAACTAATATCACCTTGTTGTAAGAATGTTTCGCGTGTAAAATTGTCTTTCAGAGAGGAATTAGTGCCCCTTCACGCTGTTGGATAAATAAAACAAGAAATGTTTCAGCTGATATTTATTGAAACTTTAGAATCGCGCTTCTACACTAGATCTTGCCAATCATAGGAGGCGGCGAAATTTTAATAATTAAATTTTTATGTATATATTGATTAATTGAAATCTACAACAATGATGGCTGCAATACTCGTCCTGGATCCAAGTGTCCAAAAAAAAAAACTTGAACGATGCTGCTACGTAGATTCCCGATACGGTATACTGTGAGGCAAAAGTAATTAAGTTCACTAATCAACGGGATTATCCTACATAAAAATTGGCTAAATTATGAATAATGCCGATTGAAAAAAATGAATATTTTAAGAAATAAATATTCATTCATTCATAAAATATTCATATTCATTCATATTTTAAGTAAGAAACCTAAGATTTGGATGCGACTCAGTGCTAATTGGAAAGTGGTAAAGTTTAAACGCAAGGTAAATCATTTAACAGGAAGGTACTCTAGACGGAAAAATAGAAAAGGATGGTTGGTGACTGGACGTTGGAAAGTAGAGAAATGTAAAGAAACGTTGGCCAGAGATGAAGAAACGGGTTCCTCAGTTAACATTGGAGAACACGCATTATAGTCAATTTGAAATTTAAATGATTAATAATTAGACGCGATTGACCTATTGATCAATTAATTTGTCAAGAGCGCGGTAGAATAAGGGGTAGCAGAGCGTAAATAAATTAATGAATAAATAGAACCCTTTACTCAAACCAAAAGACTAGGAAACAGCCACAGAAAGACGGTTAGAACTTCAGGAGCTTCTGATGTTGTGCCGACTTAATGTGGAAAATTAGGCGGATTAAGTGGGCAGTGTTGCTCATACAGAGGCTGGTTAATGACTGAATGAAATTTTAGACAAGATTGGCAATGTGCCTCTATCAAATACTCATTAACGAACGAATGACCACTGGATAAAACGATTCCCTCTTAGAACTACTGAACCAAATTTAACATGAGCGAAAAATTAAAACGAAGGAATTTGCAATTAACAAATAGCAACATAAACTGGTAATGGTGGGAAAAATTCCCGCATTTAATTTTGCCATCCTAATTTGAAGGTTGCAAAGTAATCTGTATTGTATTTTAGAACTTGAACAACACTAAATCACATGATATATGTGATGTAATGTCAAATTAGTGCCGTGCTACTCGTTGAGTCTATTCGTTACAATCCCGTTAATGTGATGATATTATAAGAGCCCAGACCAGACGAAAATTTTCTAAGATTATAATCGCGCAAGAAGTTATGAATGACAAGTACGCCGAATGATTTTCAATCTAATTAATTAAAGTACATGAAGCTTGTTGTCATGGTTCATGAGTCCTCCACTGCTTCATGGATATTACTTGTGTGTATTCGATCTGTACATCTTAAGCAGTTGGTAGTATTACAGCTCAGCTAAGAATCAAATCACACCACGGTGCTGGGTAGGATATCTTAGCTGAAACGCAGAAATTTCTTTTTGCTCTTAATACTAACACATTATTTCAAGCATTCGTCAAGGCTCTGAACAATAGCTCGAATGATCGCAATTTAAATCCTACGACCCTGAACAGTCCCGAACACTCAGCAGACCCCTGCTCGTCTTCCAACACGAGTGGCTCATAATTTTTACACTGCCACAAATGTTCGACAGTTTAATCCTGCCGACGACGTGTGAAAAGTGGATCGCGGGGACGCACGGATAGCTGAGGAGTAGGATAGGTGGGTGCGAGGAATGCTAATTTTTGGTACATATAGAAACGAAATATACAAAGCAAGAGCAGCGCTAACGAGCATTCACCCAGTTACCACAAAATTTTTTGCTGCAACATTATTCCAACCAGTTTTTCAAAAGCCCGGAAAAACTTTCCAAGAAAGTAATTGTGATGACTCAGCAGGAATATTTTCCATGCATTTTTCTGTGTAGGCAAGCATTGGTAAATCTTTCGCTGAGAATACACTCAGGTGCAAGAGGATCAGAGGTACTGCAAAACAAAATAAGTTGGAAGCTTCCAGTGATGTGAGCGTTGGTGAACATGCGATGTTGTCACTGAGTGGGTTGGCGCCTGAAAGCGATGAGTTGAAATGACGTATGAAGATAAAATACGTACGTTTTGAAATATGCTCCGAACGTACATAGTGCAATTGCAAACGAGTTATTATTAACAAATATTTTATTGTTCTTATTTGCTTATTTCAATACGAGCATCTAACTGAGTTTCTTGCATGCATACAAGAAGATTGTTCATTCATTTAAGGCATTCGAAAAAGACACACTCACATTTAGTATCGATGGCATTCTTTACTATACCGATTAAACGCACAGGATATCTTGTGCTGGGATTTAATTTTAGATCTCCAATTTTGTTGTTTCTCTACCAAAAAAGATCTGACTGCACAAGACCTCAGGCGTCTAATACCAGAGTCTTTGAGTGAAGGATATCCCGCTGCTATGAACCTGTGAACGTTAGCATAAACTACGAAGTATCATCCCTACGCAGTTATAAGATTTATTGAAATTGAAGCGATATCACCTGAAATAGTTGTGTGAAGTGAAACATTTACCCACATATATACTGTTATCGTTCTGAAAACACCCTGCTGGTCTAAAAAAAACTTCTGGTCTTGGCTACGAACTGCGACAATTTTCCTCTCAGGTCTTTAATTCAATCATCGATCTAAAATTTTCCACTGGTGAACCTTCGCAGATCGCTTTGAGTGGCACCTTCGGCAGTGACGAGTAAATCTACGGAGGGTGATTGCCGAGCTTGACTTTCATCGCTGAACTTTAGCCCCAGGAGCGCAAACGCCTCCTATTCTAACGACCAGAGTTGTGAACATTTGACTGCACCGTTGGCAAGGAACATTTGTCCCCTATAATGGCTCAAGCAAACTCAAGGGCGTTTTAGCCGATAACTTCTGCGCTTAATTCATGTCGTTCATAGAAGAAATGAAATGAATTGAAATTCCTCCCTTCTTTATAAACCAGTCATTTGGCAAGCAAAAAAATTTGGCAAGAAAAAGCCGGAAAATCTATAGACTTTCCGAAAAAATGGGAGAAAGAAAGGTTACATATAAATAGATGTGGTTAAACGTAAGTATAGCTTCTATTAGAAACTAGTTTAGCAGCTTGTTCTGACTTGCCAAGAATGCGTCTTGCATCTAGAGGAAAGAAACACAAGATATTCTTATGAGCCGAATGAAGTTTGAAAGCGAAAAATTGCTTAATTATGTACTGAATGAGTAATGAAGCACGATGAAATAAGATAAAATAAATACCGCTGGAATTAGTAGAGCGTAAGCCCAGACGAATGATCTTAGACTTGAATATGTTCCCCGATTCCTCCAAAACCTCACGTTGTTTTATTAGATATTATGGCGAGTTAATCATCAGCATGGCAAGCATTTATTTAATTTTTTATGTAATGGCTGCCATCGAGGTGTTTTAGAAAATTGGGAATTGAAATGTATTAATTTTGTCTTGGCAGATTTATTAATTCAGTGAAAATCGTGACAGCTATTACTGATAATCAAGTAAACACAATCAAGTCGTAACTCTCAGAAGACAACAAATATTCACAGACAAATTAACCATAGAAAATATAAACCACGAGTATGGCAGAACCGTCATGAAAGGCAGTTAGGAGTGCAGAGGCACACGAGTGGAGCCGCGGCGCATATTACAGCGTATGTGCCAGCCATCCTAACGACCCACATAAAGAATGTAGGTGCGCTATAGGCCCGGATTGACTGCAGTAGCGAGGGCAACGTGTGAGCGGCTGTAGGCGCAACAATACACGGCCTGCGAGATTAGTTTGAGGCACATTTGAGGGCGCTGTCCGTAGCCACAATACTACCAAAGTGCCCGTCATTACGACCCCTCACTGAGGCTATCGTGCCAACTCGTGTCTTCACACTCTGGTTATAACNGACCGCTAAGTGTGAGCAGGCAAAAATGGAGCATGTGGAAGTATCCTTTAATGACCGTCGAGGGCAGAACATTAAGCAGCAGCAACGGGGCAGACACCGAGCCCGGAAATGAGCTGGTGATTAGCGGCTATTTGCGAGCTTCGTATGCTGGCAACTTCCCTCCACTTGAGAGACCCACAAATTTGATAGCCTTGCTCATGGCGCGCTGCTCGTGCATACTTAGAAGCCTGCGCCTCCTGCGCCATCGCCAATATGTGAGTCGCCTTCGAAAGCTACTCAAATTCTTTCCAAAATTACATCCATGTTAGCCATTTGGCCGGCGAAAAGGAGAATTTGGTGCCATTACATGACATGCTGCGTACGTCGAAGAATGTACTGCAGGCGTTGAGCGATATATTAAGAGTAGCAACCCCCAGACACTTGAAGCCCGTGAAGACTTCGCATTTCATCTTGCTCAAAATTTATAGCAGTCATAAGAATGGCTAAAGAGCTGAAAGAGCGTATAAATTTCTCATTTTTGTTCCGTACATCATGATAAATTTAAACACAATTGTATAGGACGTGCGCATGTATGAAACCACATATTTGTACACAACATGACAGGGTGGCCCAGTGGTTACAGTTAAGAGTACTAGGATTATAGAAGAGAGGTGCGGGTTCGATCCCAGCTCTGCGCGCCAGTTTTTGGTTAGAATAATTATGGCGAGGAGGCCGGGCGGTTAAGCAAGGCATAATTGTGGCAGTGACTTGCTTGTTTGACACCGCAACAACCTGTGAATATTCTGCAATGTCAAAAATAGGTAACAGACCCACAGCTTAACAAACCCTGAAACCGCTATTATTATTTAAATTATTATTAATATCATTACTATTAGTATAAATATTACTCTTATTATTATCTTTCTTTCTTAATAATAATAATATTATTATTATTACAATCATTATTATTAATTTTGCTCATAAATTTCAGTGAGTTTTGAACTAAACAAACGCTCATTAATTGCATTTGATTAATCTACTTACATTTATTTCAGCCTTTCATCTGCGTGAGCCGCTCCAGGCCAATTAAGCACGCTAGTTTAGATGCTTGTAAATCAGAAGCGCACGGGCTGTAAATCCCCCGACAATTTTGAACTGAATAACGATTGTGCGACAGACTCCTGGCAGCGCCTCCACACACGGCAGCTGCACTTTATAGGCATGTCGTGGATGCCGCTGCAGCAACCCTCATCTTGCTGCTCCATGTTTTCATGTATAGGCGAACGATAAAATAATAAAAGTAATCATAGAGGAATACAGTTTTTCCAAAAAGAACAGCAGATTATGACAATATAAAAATTATAGGGTAAATTGTTTATAAAACAAGTCTTTAAATAAACTTTGAATTAAATGAGTCACTGGAAATAAACCCTTCGTTTTGAGCATACTATTAAACACCACACGTCATCCTAAATTCAAATCACTGGAAATTATGTCCCTGCTATCGGAACACAGTCCGATGGCTGCGTTACATTTCCCTTCAGTTCGACTTGGATTGCTTATACATTGTCCAGGAATCAGACGAGCGACGTCGCCTGGTCGCCTGCCTTGTTGCCTGCGCGGCGACAAGGAGCGATACCGCGGCTACAGGCTTAGTGAAGTATTAACACGTCAACGACGTACCGTCACGGTGTCATCCCTCACATCCCTCTGATGTGGTCTCATGCAGGAATATCAAGATGTTTTGAGATATTTGTGGCCAGAAAGTTCTTCATGCCTTTTGCTTCTTGCTTCTGGCCAGTAAATAAAGCTTCCTCGAAATTTCAATATCGTCTATTTTCTTTTCAGCTAACTCCATTGGAGGCCTCAAAGGAAAAATGCTGGCTATGAGAAATTAAATGTTCCACTATAACAAACTTGACAGACCAGAGATTAAATGAAACTGAATATCAGATGGTGGAGCTGATAATTTTGGAAATATAAAGTACCTATCATAATTGAAGCTTCTTAGACCAATTTCATTACAAAGTTCTATTTTTACCTGAAAATATTTATATAAGTGCAAATTCAGTAAGATTCATATCCGAAGCAAAACACTGGTTGCACGTTGGCAGATTGCTATAACCCTCGTAACCTTGGCAGAAAACACGCATCCGCCCCCGCAAAATATCGAATTATTCAAGGGCGCATCAGTAAAGCAGATGGCCCGTCGACCAGTAACACAGATGCCCGTCGGTATGGTCTGCTGCGTTTCATCGGTTTGAGCGACAATGCCGTGTGTTGCCGGTCCATAAATCCCACACATTGTTGGGCTGTAAATCGATCGAATGAGCCGGCGGCCGCAACTTAGCACAGGCCCCGAACATAATGCGCCAGTCGAAGGGCTCCAGTTTTTCATTCAGTCGTAGCTACAGACAAAATTTAGCACCTTCTGAATTTAAGTCGACTGCACTCTATGAAAATTCTATGCACTTTATGAAAATAGAGTGCATGGAATGCACTCTATGGAAATTTCACTTACACAGCTATACTGTGGAAGCAGCGTCAATGAGCTTTTGTTTTTCTGATAAAAATATTTTTTTCAAATTTATTATTTTATTTTGATACCGCCTTGATATTTGATATCTAGTCGCAGATATCTAGTTGATATCTTTAAAAAAAATTGTCAAAAAAGTCGCAAACTTGACAGGAAATTGAACTTCGCAAATTTTACAGGAAATTGAATTTGTTTCTTCACTGGAAGCTAAGGTCATGCGCATTGCTTGGTTCGTTCAATTAGAGGATCTGAAATTTGAAAGAAGTCTACGGTGATTGACAACATGATTTAATTAACTTTCGACCAAATTGACCAATTAATAATTTTAAAAGAAATACGGAAACTTTTTTACTGTAAACGACCCTTAGCATCAATGTAGTATAAGCTCATACAATAAATTCATATGATCAAACACAACGCTGCATACAAATGTATGAATGCACGCAAGTATATTTAAGCATTGGTCATCATCCAAACCTTTTTAGCGCCTTTTCTTATTTATGGAAAAAAGGCGCTATTGTGCTCGTCATGTCCTTCTGTCTGTCCGTGACTTCATGTTTTTGCCGACGAGAAAATGCGCTTTCTGTCACTCACTGTAGTGAGTACTGAGTTATATTTTTTGTCTTATTCACCATTCGTTCACGCTGCTCTTCACTATCCCACACAATTAAATTTCTCATTCCAAGCAATTTTCAAATTATTATGAACCCCAAATAAGTCTTGCTTGATATCAAGCTCAAAAGCACGCCAGCAAATTAAACTTTCTTCTAGTACTTCTTAGTTATGCTCAACAAGAATGTCTCTTTTTGACAACGAAAGTATCCTCAGTGTGACCAACATGAACCACAACCTCTAATATCTCAGTCGGTCTGTTGTCATGCCGAAAATCATGCCAGGTATGGAGCATCAGTAGACGCCTCATTTCTCTAGGCTAATAGCATTTATTGCCGGCAAGCTCTTTCTTTTGGCCAAATTGGCCGCCGCTTCTTGAATTTGCTCGACTGCTGCGAGAAGTTAAGAAAGCCCCTACAGCAATCTTTTGTTGGAGATGTTTTGCCAGTCGTTCGTAAAAAGCTAGCAACAAGCGTCAGCCTGGGAGCCCGTTTCTTGATGAGCCCCCAGAGATTCTCTCAGGTCGGTAGCGGCGCAGTTCGCTGGAATGAGACGCGCTCGATGAAGTCTGGGGCTATACTTTCAAAACTCGCTAAGTGAACGTAAGTACTTACGCTCTATTTTCTTGTCTATGATTGGTGGATTTTGCTTCAAAGGCCGTCAACGATTGGCTGACGAACTTACGATCTCTTAGCTTTTTTTGAAAGTATAGGCCCTGGTCAGCATCGTTCTGTTCCTTTCTTCCCGTTGCGTGGGTTTCAAAAGAGACGGAATGCATGCTTGTTTATACCTCTTCCATTCAAAGCAATGGTATACTGTTGATAATCATTACGCTATGATCTGAAATATCATTGAGTGAAAATCGCGACCTCTTAAAATCCGATGATTAGTCGGTCAAAACATTTGGCGGAATACAGTATTGCATACATGAATGATAATCAAACCTTTCTTTAAACTGATAACTCCTTTCGTAGCTTGTCATAAATAGCGTCGTATTTTGGAAAAAAATATTTCTAAAATTTAGTGAAAATTGGAGCCAAAGCAGAGGCAGGACCTGAATAAATTTTGTCACTCATGCAATGAATAAAATAAGATTTAATAAGATTTTATGTTTAAAGTCTTTTCGTTCACACACGCTCTATTCAAATAACCACGTATTTAACCCTAAATCGTCGTCCACTACGTGCAATTAGACTAATAACGGTATATGACACAGCCATCATCCATCCTGCACACGCAGTATAATAATACTGTAGGACATAAGCTTCATCCACTCCCACACGCAGTATAATAACGCTGTAGGACATAAGCTTCATCCACTCCCACACGCAGTATAATAACCCTGTAGGACATAAGCTTCATCCACTCCCCACACGCAGTATAATAACGCTGTAAGACACAACAATTATCCCCCAATCCTGCCATCTCGACATCGTTGCAATAAAGTCATCCCTCTGAGCGCCACTTCGAGACCATCGCTTGCGATAATTTCTGGGACGGCGCTGATGGAGATCATAGAGAGCTCATCTGACATTACGCTTCTCAAGGGGTCACTAGAAAGCACTTCCATAAGGCGGTTCAGTCGATCATCACAAGAAAAATATCGTAAGAAATGTCTGCTAAATCCTTCAAAAATGATGCAGTCAATGGTGCTTCTATATATTCGACAATCACAGTTTTTTCTGATAGGCTGTTGATTTACAATTAATTGGCATATAAAGACATCCAAGCTTTACACAGCAATCGGCTAAAAATTTCTACCTCACTAACTAATAAATGCATAGTATTTGAGCAAAATATGCCGAAATATCAAACACCAATACCTTTAAATAAACTTCTTTAGGAGCAACAATTCAATTATGAGTGTCTCGTTTAGTTTGTTTCGAAAATCCTAATTAAGAAATGGGGTATTTAAAAATGCACCAAATTCTGCCACCTCAGCATTCAATTCTCTTCTATCACCTGTTCGTGATGAAAGAACTCAATCGATGCAGTGAGTGGTGATCGATCATCCAAGAACTTGGACCAAGTCTATCGATTTGGGAAACGTAGTTTGACGAAGTTTGCAGGTCGTGAGATAAAGTTTAGGGCTTTTAGGAGGCTCCCTGTCACTTTCCAAAGCACCATCGTTCGTACAAGATGCCTGCTGAAATAACGTTTGTTGTACGATTTAGAACTAGTCCACGAGACGTTGATTGAACGATGAGCTAATAAACGTTGTTAGGTAATATCAACGTTAATACAACGTTGCATACTCGGAAGACGCAGACCTATGACGTAGAACTAAGATTAACGGTAATAATTTAATAAATACTATTTGGAAGATAAAACTTTACTTAATGAATGAAATTCATCTGCGAAAACATTAGCAAAAAAAAATAAATAAAAAATTTTTCTTCAGTGCGTGGTGTTCTCACTGTCACCAGGAAACTCTATTGCAAAACAAAGGAGTCTTGAAGTTTTTGACTTTTAATTCCTTTTCTCGGCTGCAGACAGAGGAGCTCTGTACAAAACTTGGCTTTCTTTTTTGTTAAAGGTAGTTGCTGTGTTTTCTTCAGCACATTAACTACTTATGTCGCTGCTCTTCTTGCGCAGTCAATTGTCTTAGAAATCTTTTTACAATGCGTTGTCTCTTTTTACTTGACATTTAAATCCGTATAAGCCATGCCCTAAACCAGCTTCTCGATGAAAATCAGACGATCAAACGGTAAAAATAGAGACGAAAATGTTCGTGGAACTAATAGATGAAATAAAATCATCTCCTGGACTGGAATGTTCGTATATAAATCAGTCAGATATTAATTTTCTTAGGTAGATTACCACAAGTCCTCCGCGCTCGCCTAAATCGTACTGCACTCTCATATGGTACTTGCAGCAGCAAGGCTAGGGCCTTTTTATCGCTTTTCTGGCTGCCAGATCATTGTTTGGAAGCTTTGTTAAGCGAGCTGCCCGTGCTGCGTACTTCAAACGAAAGGTGCCTTTGACGCTACTCGCCTCTTCATTTCAAACGATTTAAAATTCGGCAAAGGAAAGGACTCTTGTTCTACATGTAAATTAGGAGGAACTAGATTTGAGATTAACTGTGAGAACTCTGGAATGGAAACGCCAACGGATAACTTTTTATGTTGCATATATGTAATAAACAACAAAAAAACGAATAATTTCTCCTTACTTTGTGAATGCCGATTTTATTTAAGCCTTTGGCAGACTCAAAAAGTAGTACAGTGTTGAAGTTGTCAGAGTTAAAGAAGCATTAAAAGGTTTTATGACGAGCTAATGTCATCAGCATTTCAGGTCCTTCTCTTTAGATTAATTTCTCTTAAGTTTATTTTAAATCTTGAATAAAAATCAAATAAATTGCATGCAAAGTAGAAGAGGAACAACAGCAAAAAGGATAAATTATTTCGGATTTTTTTTTTACATTCCTTACTCTAATTCTAAAATATTGGTTGAACATTTTTCAATTGTTAAACTGCTCTCCTGAAGCAAGAACATCATAAGCGCTTCTTGTTCTCTCCAATCCTGCATTGGAATCACCAGGCAGCCGACCTGGGGGTCGAGAAATGAAAGTCGTGTCTGACAAGCCTTGCACTTCACATGCGTTCGGCAGAAAAGCCAGGCGTTGTTTTCTGCCTAAAGTCAAGTTATTTTCGCGATCTTCTGCAATGCTTTTTCTCACAAAGAACAAATGAACACGGCGTTCAAGCCTCGGTTCCTAATGCCTATAAGGTCCTAGGGATCTGGAAAGCGAGAGGCAAAATACGTCGCCGTGAGCCCTCTGTCTGCAAAAAGATCCGACCATGACACTGGTAGGTTGAGAAAAACATGCATAGACTTTGAAAATATCAAACTTTATATAACTATATTATGATGAGGATGGAATAGATAGGAAAAGGTGAAATTTTGCAGGTATGCTCCAGCTGGATAGTTAACATTATAGCATGAAATTTTTTTAAATTCACATTTAGTCAACTCGGTCTTCATTCCAAATGGAACATTTCGTCAATTCTCGAAGCGCCTCAATTTTGATGGAGTTTTTGTCATAAAGCTCAAGAAGGCTATGCATCCCACATGGCTGCTGACTCAGCTCGCTCGCCAATCTCAGCAAATCCGATCAAGCAGACGAATAACTTGCAAAACTGAGTCTTTTTTTGAAGCCTCAAGATGCGCATCGACGGTCGCAGCCGCTGACTTGCGTCAGGTCCTGCGACAGAAAGCGATCTTCAGCGCCATAATGAAAAATTAAAAAAAATAACAAGCAGGATTCAAATGAGTATAAAGAGTTTAATTTTTCACAATAGTTATTTATATTCAGTCAGTTAAAATTAAATGTAAAAATTTAAAATTACCTGAATTCCGTTAGCTTAAAATAAAAGTTAATTTCAGGGTTTCCTTTTCGATTGTTTCTAGCGTAGAAACAATCGTGAAATACATTCGTATTTCACGTGGCCGATTGTAAAAAATTACTTGAAGCAATTTTTTTTTTAGTACCAAATCCCTGAGTTTACTACAAGCCCTGCTAGAAATGGAACATTACCTATTTTAAATTCGACGAAAAATTAAATTTTATTATATGTCATATTTCAATTTACTACTTGCTAGAATCCATGAAAGGACACCTTCCTGATGGCTCAAATATTTCTCAGTTCATTTATATTTTATGTATAGTTCGATTTTGCAGTAACTGAAAAAATTCTTCCCAGTGGCACAAATGTTCTTCCGTTCAGGGGTACTTGGGTTGCATATTCTTGCAAAAATATCTTTAATAAAATCTTCAAGGTGACATAAATGTTCTTTCGTTCAGGCGCACTTTGGTTGCAAGGTCCGGTTAAAGTATCTGTAATAAAATCTTCCTGTCGGCACAAATGTTCGTTTATTCAGGCGCATTCTGGTTGCAAGTTCTTGTTAAAATCTCTGTAATAAAATCTTCATATTGACCATTGCGGACAGTGCGCCGAATGGGAGGACATGAGGCCAGGAACGCCTGTGCCATCACACGAGCGACGTCGGCGGCTACACCGACCACCTGTCGCTGTGATGGACACGAGCTCTGCGCATTCAGAACTTGGATTTATACATGAATCAAGAAAGTTAGGCAAATATGGTTCAAAAGCTTCTTCCTAGTGGCACAAATGTTCTTTTGCACATGCGTACATTGGTTGCAGGTTCTGTTAAAATCTCCGTAATAAAATCTTCCTAGTGGCACAAATGACCTCCCACCATTGCGGACAATTCGCCGAATGTGAGGACGTGAGGCCAAGAACGCCCGTGCCACCACACGAGCGACGTCGGCGGCTACACCGACCACCTGTCGCTGTGATGGACACGATCTCTGCGCTTTCAGAACTTGGATTGTGTACATGAATCAAGAGAGTTAGGCAAATATGGTTCAAAAACGAATTTAAACATTTCAATCTTTTCCTTGCATGAAATTTGGCTGGCAAGAGAATAAGAATTTAGCAGCATCTGGGAAATGACGTTCATTATTTTCCTTTCAAATAGTTGTTCAATATTAGTGTTCATACGGGACTCTAACACAAAGTAGAAGTGGAGACAATTCTACAACAATTATCTATGCAGAATGATTGTAGAATCCTTTCATTAGGGTTCGTACAGGTGCATCGCGTTAGCAGCTGTGAACGCCGTCTAATGAGCCCTGCACGCTTACTGTTCACTGGAAATGGATTTATGCCAGCACAAGTATTCGCCCCTACTCACCTGAAGACAAAATGAGGCGCTCAATGCCCTATGTAATTATAATGCATTCCCTTTGAGGCACAGTAACTTGAGGACTGGCATCGAAGAACAACTAACCGTCGAACACCAATAGATACGTTCATAAAAAATTATTTAATTGGCCACTGCATAGAATTTTAAAGCAGTTAGTCAGCAATTATTGTTCGATCATTGTTGCAGGTCCAACAAAGCAATGGGAAACAGAAGCTAGAAGACGACGGAATAATTTATAGAACGGAAAATTTGTTTAGCTTGGTCGTATAGTGTCTGTCTTGCAGTGCAATGAAAATTAATTGATATAGTGGCTGTTATTTGGAGTATTTTGTGGTACTAGCTGATGAAACTTGGCTAGCAATTTCTTTACATACACTAACGGTGAAATGTTATCCCGATTAATTTGCTCAATCAGTTGTTGCGAGAGAACCATCCAATATATTTGGACATAAGTAACATTGTCAATAATTAATTTATATAACTACGTTTAACAAGGGAAGAGTGATATACGTCACGCACTTCGCAATTGCCACGCATGCAGAAAAGGTAAAGCACGCAAAATGTTGAAGTCAAAAACTGTCATACTGCGACAACCACACTTTGTTCCTTTCATAGCACAGTCAATGACTGAAAAATTTAAACCGCGCTCAAAAAAGTTTGCCTCAAACAAAGCCATTAAGTACAAAATAAAATTTAAGGCCACAGATTAGTTATTGTTCTATTCGCATTAATTCACCCGAAGCACCGCTGGTGATATAGAGCCAGGTGAAACTTAACTTGGAGAGCTAACATTTAACGTTATCCAAGTAGACGTCATATAAGTACCAAAAAATCTACTTGAAATAACAGTTCATTATTACGAGGGGACATATAGGCAAGTTGCCGATGTTAGACACACAAGTAGAAAATTAAAACTGAAGTGACAAGTTATAAGCAGGTCGTTGAAAGTAATCCAGTTTTAATTGTATTACTTTACATCCCATTACAATGGGACGTGAAGGAACCCAAAGATAAATTAAGAGGAGAAACTTCAAGAATAATCAACAATAACAAGACCGATCTTCCTCTTCGTGGTCACCTGACGTCACCTGACAATCTCAGTTATTATTTTGACTGTAATAGTTTAGTAAATCTTCTATAGAAGAAGCAATAACGTCATGGGACTTGCGTGGGCTTGTTCCCGATGTTGGTTCCACATTGGCTTATCATTTTCGGCCCCTCCACACTGAGAGAATAAAAGTGTTTAATTTCTCCAAATACTCAGCGTCATAGTCAATGGTGTTACTGCTGAAGCCACGTGCCTATACTCATCCATCCGAGTCTATTGAGAAATTGTCGACAGTCCGTCACTGTTCATTAAAAGTCAGGTATATACATTCCCTTCAGAAAGACACCAGATCAATGGTTCGTAAAACCTTGGTCTACCACGCAGCACCTTTCAGGAGCTTGAAACCTGAACATAATTCATATGCCAATGCATTCGTAAACAAAAAGTGTTTAGCGTACGGCTTTTTGCTTCAAATTGCATGCAATGCACCTAATTGAAATATCGTGTGTGATTCCGCCTCCCTCACATATGATGTGACTGATAACTATCACAAAACATGAATTACATTTGTAGGAAGCATTTATTGAAAGCTTTGATTGTTATCTAAAAATTTCCAGGCATGTGCTCCATGCAAGTGGCTAGAATTATACAGTACATGCTTTCAATAAAATGCATGCATGACACAAAAGGAGTTCGTATGATAGCTTCAGAGAGTATCAAGTAGAATCGCCAATCAAGTAGGACCAAAGACGGTCTGTGTCGGAAGTTGATCATACCAACAAGTTCATCAAGTCAGCAGGTCCCGAATTCTCAAATAAAGCCATCACAAAAGTCGAAGGGACACAGAGATCGTGCGCTTTCGATCATTAAGAACATTTTCGACGACTGTAAAACTCTTCTTGTTAACACTGATTCAAATCGCATGCCTCATTACGCCGAGGGATCCAATTAACCGAACCCTCTCAGCGTAAAAGAAAATGTCGCCAAAAGGGAATCTCACAAATGAAAGAGCAGCAAAAGTATGGCGTCGGTGGCGCTTACGTGATATTGAGGTTCTGCTGTCAAGGAGTCTCGCGAAACACTCAACTGCAGCACTTTTGCTGCACACTTAACTCGTCCTGGAAAAACGTTGAGTCCAAATTGAAGTTGCGACATTAATGACAATTCAGAACAGGTCATGACTTACCATTTCGTGAAGACTAATTAGGAAAATCAAATTCCATTTACCAGTACGATCCTTCACTGGGAGCTTTTCCTTTTGCAGTCCCTGGCATATTGTATGTCTCGTTGTTTTTCCTAAGACGCTACAGCCAAGCACTACAACAACTTTGTCATAACCAACAAGGGGGAGAGGGCAAAACTTAGATAAGACGAACTAGATAGATAGACGAACAAGAAAATCTTCACGCACAATTGCTGGAAAGTGTCATTACCTATCCTCATTATCACGCTTCCAAAAAATTTGCCATCGTGTTCTCTGATACTCGTTTAGCAGTGAAAAATTCGTTTTTTTAACAAGTTACCACCGATTTGAAAGCTTACTGACAGTAAATTTCAGAATTTCAATTAATACTGACACAGATCGATGATTACAAAACGCTTGCATGAACCATATTTTAGCGATATTCACGTGCCAACCAACATTCAAGGTAGCGAGTGCTTGCAGGGACTTAAACGGTGACTTATCATATAACTTAACGGATGGGAGATTTTTTTTACAGAATAACGATAAGAGTCTCGTATTAGCTTAGTCAAATGATGCCAAAATTTATGGCGATAAAAACAAATAATTCTGGCGTGGAAGATAAGGAATCCAATTAAGTTTATGTCGTGCTCGCCGGAGTTTTGCGATGATCTTTTTAAAGGCGAAGCAACTAAAGAATTTAGCTTCTCAGTTTGGTTGCCGCAAGATCCGCCAACATAGTAAGAAAGACCATTAAGCAATCATATTCTGAAGTACTTGAAGTCACACATGCATGCGTTACATGCAAAATAATATAATCCGAAATCGATAAATCCGCAAGAATTCTTTTGTTTAAATACTAACAGAATTTTTTTACTTCAATCGAGGACTAAATCATTCAAATGATTTTGATAAATGACTTAAATTATCTTTTTAAACCAATTGCCAGATCAAAAGTCAGGGCATGTTCTAATCTTGCATGCACCACATTGAAGAAAGGATTTTATGGAAGGCCGGGTTCTCCGTCGTAGACACCGTGAAATAAAAGTTCACGCCCCCACCGCGGTTCGTGTATGATTACTTTATTCACTGATCGCGAGCCCATGTTTGCTGCTGCTGCATTTTTACGATTTCATGACGCTGGACACGAGGGCTTGTCGTCTGATCTTTGTTAAACACTCCAAGCAAACTCTCCCTCCGACGTCCGCCTACCTCATGTGACTGCGCCAGAAACTGCGGTTTTTTCTGCGAAAAATTTACAAATGTAGTATAGAGGCATGGTACGGTCTTGACTTCATATGAATTTTTTATTTAAATTTTTGCTTTGAATTTTAAATTTTGAATAAGCAGTAATTTTCAGATACTTATGACCCAAAACCTTATTTTTCGCTAATGGAAACCTTGAGGGGAAAAATAGAAAAAAATAAAAAAATATCACAAGCATCAGACAAAAATGAAATTGTCAGTATGGATGAAATTTTCATGCATTTAATCCCACATGTTAACTCGTCTCCTTTTTGCTTTATATTCTGTTAGTTTTCATTCGAACATGATAAATTCGTTCAAGTTAATAATAAAGAAGCAGCGTTGAGCAGATCGGGCGCCTCATCGGATAAGCGCTTTGATCTCTCACTGGCTCAGCCTGCACTCCTCGAGGCGATCAGCGAATAACCAACGAGGAAAGCGAAATTCTGACATTCAAATCTGAGCATATTAAACATTCAGAGTGAAATCCAAACTCATTTTTAAGCCATTCATCAACAAGTAATTGAAATTTATGTCTGTTTTAAACGAAACAATATTTTAGAACCCAGAGTCAATCTGGAACAGGAAACAAAATGTTTGAGCTTGTTCAAAACTTTGCAGTAATCCTAACATGAAAAAATTAAGCCTATTTCAAGTGAATCTGAACTAAAGCATAGAAATTCACGTTTAAAATGTTGTTATAAATAGTCTAAAAGAGCTTATTGTAACTTCGAGAGCATAAATATGGAACTTAAACAAAGATACCTGCTAATACAAGGCATAGTTTTATTGTTATGTTCTCTCAGCATCAGAATCAAGAAATGTGCTGAAATTTTGGTTACATTGGTTTTCAATTTCGTATTGACTACATACAGTAAAATTTTCTACATGATAAGTCTACGACGGGATGTCTATCAATCACTTAAAAAAAATATTCTTGCCTGCTCATGACGTTTATTTATCCGTTTTTGAGGGAAACATGATAGTTGACTTCTAATATATTTAAAACAGAAAATAATGATGAAAAATTAATTTGTTCCCGTATTATTGTGGCGAGCAGCGGGGAATTATGGCGGTGTTTTGAGATGTTTGGTGACCAGCACTGCTGCTAGAACTCTCAGCGCCCGGCTCGATCCCTTAATGCTGACCGCGCAGGAAAAAACTTCAATTTAAAATAAAAGACAAATTGGTTCCGGGAGGCCAGAAGTCGTCGCACAGGCCGATGTTCCAGCAGACTGCTGGACTCATTGATTAATGTAAAGGAAGCTCGGGCAGAAGAATAATTACTGCTGAAAGTTGCTTGTATATGCCAGGAAATCACGGTGAAGATAGAGCAGAACAAAGAAGAAGCTGAATAGAAGGTATAAAATCCAGATATCGGTCCAGGATGGGCTTTTTTAGAGGAAAATCGGTTTGCGATCAATTAAAACTATGCTCTCTGACCCAATATTTTTATTACCGACGAGAGGAGGTGGCTTTATCAAGTACTAGGACTGATATGACAAGATTCTACTATTCATAAGAGCGGATGAATCTGGATGTAACACGCCAACGTACTGATGTTCAGTTATATCACGCACGGAGGTCTGATGAATATACTGATGTACAGTTCTATCAGGCACGGAGGTCTGATGAGGCATGGATTTATCAGACACACGGCGGCTGTGTACACATCAAAATGGCAGCGTGCGTTAGTTTTTGATGGTCGGGCATATGAAGTTGCAGGGCGCCGGATGAGCAGACTTGAGCGCACCTTCCAAGCAAGTCACGTCGGCCCCTAAAGAGAGGCAGCCATAACCCTGCCTCACCCTCTCTCCTGCCTTGATGAAACAGGTTTACCAGGCAGATGAGGCAGACGAGGAAGGATTTTAGGCAGATGAGGCTGATGAAACAGGTTTACCAGGCAGATGAGGCAGATGAGGGTGGACTTTGGGCAGATGAGGCTAATGAAATAGGTTTACCAGGCAGATGAGGCAGACGAGGAAGGACTTTAGGCAGATGAGGCTAATGAAACAGGTTTACCAGGCAAATGAGGCAAACGAGGAAGGACTTTGGGCAGATGAGGCTGAGGAAGCAGGTATACCAGGCAGATGAGGCAGATGAGGCAGATGAAGAAGGACTTTTGGCAGATGAGGCTGAGGAAGCAGGTCTACCAGGCAGATGAAGAAGGACTTTAGGCAGATGAGTCTGAGGAAGCAGGTCTACCAGGCAGATTGGATTGGCTGATGAAGCAGATCCAGCAGACAAATTAGGCTGATGAAGCAGGTCCGCTAGGCATATTCAATTGATGAAGCGGACTTACAAGGAGGCACACGGTTGATGCAGCAATGCTTCATATGACACACGCGGGTTGATAAAACACGATTTTACTTTTCACAAGATCAGAGGAGATGGCTTTATCAAGCACAAGGACTGATGCGACAAGGTTCTACTATTCATAAGAGCGGATAAATCTGGATGCAACAAGCAAACGTACTGATGTGCAGTTCTATCAGACAAGGAGGTCTGATGAATGTACTGATGAACAGTTCTATCAGACATGGAGGACTGATGAATGTACTGATGTACAGCTTTATCAGGCACAAAGGTCTGATGAATGTACTCATGCACAGTTCTATCAAGCACGGACGTCTGATGAGGCAAGGATTTATCAGACACACGGCAGCTGTGTATACAGCAAATTATGGCAGCGTGCGTTAGTGTTTGATGTTCGCGCATATGAAGTTGCAGTGCGCGGGATGAGCAGACTTANATATTTCCTCAGTGGAATTTTGCTGGGCGCTGAACGTGACGCGCGTGGTGGCCCCGCCGTGGCTGGCGGTGGGGGGGTCGGGGGACCTGGAGTGTCAGTTCAGCCTGGGCAGCGAAACTCTTTACTCCATCAAGTGGTACCAGGGCATCAACGAGATCTACAGGTACACGCCGGGCAAGGTCCGCACGCAGCAGGTCTTCCACAACAACTTCCTCTCCGTTGATGTGAGTCGCCGCACGGATCCTCTGCATGTTATAAATTTCCCTGAGTTCTACGTTATGAATTGTCAGCATTTTATTGATGTTTAGAAGCGTAGGGCAACGCAGCACAGTTGTGCATTCAGGTCTTTTACGAAGCACGGACACCTATTAATTGTGGCAATTATTCTGATCTAATCTATCTAATACTTGTGTGTTTGGATACCATTTTACCTTGAACTATTATCAGGAATATTACCCAATAATCTCGACAACGGCCGATGCAAGCTAAATTGTCTGACGATATCTAAGCACGCTAAAATTTGTCCTGTGAGTGACTTGCGAAAAATTTGCACTGTTCAAGAACAGAATGGCTCCTGTTCATGAATAAATTCAGGGGCTGAAAACTCTATTTCTGAGTTAAATTAGCCCATGACCGTGTGATGAACTAGCCAAAGTCACGTTTCTTTGCCGGAACCTGAATTATTTGAAATTAATTCATGAAAAGAAACTTGAGTGAAGTCGTAAAATGGAAGAAGAATCGAAATTAACGTCAATCTTTAGACAGAACTAAAAGTAAATGAAAGATTAATTGCAGATGCGCTAAAACTGAACATACTGCCCCGATGCGTAGGCAAGAAACTATTATTATCGAATTCTGTTCGTTGCTTAAGTCAAACACAGCGTGTAATTGATGCGAGCCTTTGATCGAGCAAAGAGGCTGTTATTGCACCAAAGAACTTTGTTCTTTCCTCCCTATAGTTGATATACAAATACAGTTTATATACAATAAAACTATAATGTTCAATTAAAAGCGAGCAAATACGAAGTTGTGTTGTATATTTTAAACGTGAAATTAATTTTTAACCGCATTGAAGAGCTGGGACAAGTGATTAAACTGGTTTGTTATTTCATATCTATATGCTTTTCTTTTTGTTTCATTTATCCGTCCTCTACAAGTCCTGTCAGATTGATGCAAATCAGAGAGCAGAGCAAATTTTTTTTTTGTCCAGTCAATATTTAGGCAGGAGGGTGAGTCATGGTTGAGGAGATATAATGTGTGATAGCGGAAATATAAAGTGTAGTGGATGAGAAAACAAGTGTGGTGGCGGAAATATGCATATCTATGTTATCTCTAGGCTCAGAGAATTCGATTGAGAATCTTTAATAGCCTTTCAGGCCATCACGTCTTTTATCTTCACTGTAATCCTTGTCATCTCAGAGTTCTGCGCAACTCACTACTCTCATTTCTACTGCAAGATGCATGACAAAAATGACGCTAGCAGTATACATTTCAAGGAAAATATTCAGAGCATGTGTAATTAAATAGAGTAATCTATATGCGGAGCAAATAATGCATTATGTGCATTAAATAACTACGAGACCCAAATTTCATCGCATCCGCAGTGCCGCCTCGCAGCAGCAAAAGCTCGCACAGTGATCGAAAGGCTCCCTTCATGCTGGCCCGGCAATTACATTTAAGGTTACCCCCGCTTCACTAAAGCAGATCCTCGTGATTTGGTGACGCTGCCGCCAGAAATCGATGCTCTTCCAGCAAACGTACAAATGTGATTGTGGTCTCGGCTTTACCCCAGTTTTGCTGCATGGATATTCTGACTGTACGGGTACTTCTTGATTGCACCGACGATGTAGGGGATTCAACGATTTGTACTGATTTATGGAATGACTCATTTTATCATGAAATGAATCTGTTAACTGTCTTGTGCGCACAGTAATAATGACTAAGCCTAAGCAGAATTAATTCTTGAAACACAAATTTTGATTAAATTGAAAGAATTTCTGGAAGTAATTGGTTTCAAATACACGTGCGTTATCGAGCTACAAACTGCAACAATATTGAACCCGGTTGTTATCAATCTTGAGCGCGATCATAGAGCCAGCCGGTTGAGAAACACAGCACTTTAGTTTCCCTTTAATTTGGGTTCCAATGAGGGATAAATCTTGTTAAATTACGCCACTGCAGCCACACGCGCCGCATGTATTGCAGTTGTGGCGCATGTAAACAATGCGTCGTGCCCACTTTATCGGTCAAATGAAACTGTTGAGGCTTTGTGTTGCCTTTTTGGGTGATGAGGGCCGAGCTCCGCCTGTTTGCTCTGAGGCAACTGGCGTTGGGGCGAAAACTTGCATTTTGTGATAGAAATTCTAATAGGAACTAAAGTAGATGAAGGTTTTTATTGACGATTTTTTTATTGTTCCTGAACTTGCCTACATTTTCAAAAGCCTATGACTCCAGCAATGAGTCACTTTTTTGTTAATGCGTTATCATACAAAATTGAATGAGTGAATTTCATTTTTGTTTGTGGCGTACTTTTCATTTTCTAGGTTCTACTTTTAATGCGTTCTCATTATCTGGTGCTTTCAATGATCTTAGATTCCTCGCTGAACAAATATATGTTCCGTGTGCAAATAAATCTTCTATTTCTACTAAGAAGCTCTCCTCCTGGCACTCAATTCTACATGCTTGATCACCGTTATCAAATTCCACTAAAAAAATCTTTAGAAACGATTCTCACGAGAAAGTTCATAACATTGACGACGATGGACGACGAAGGCGGAGCATCAGCTTGACCGTGGACTACGAAGTCCTATACTCATCATAAGGTCATAAGGTCATTGAACAACCTTTATTAACAAACAGCAGATCATATATTTTATCATATTTTGGTTCCAGAGATTCAATTATCACTTAGCAGTGTTCACATAAACCTATTACCATCCCTGACACAAGCTACATGTTATGGCGCAGGTGAACAAGTCGTCGGGGGGCAAGGTGCACGTGACCAACGTGACGGTGGGGGCGGACGGAGCCTTCAGGTGCGAGGTGTCCGGAGAGGCGCCCAGGTTCTACACGGACTACGGCGTCGCTAACGTCCGGATAATAGGTGGCTCATTCAATGTCAATAATAATGCTATGATGCAGTAAATAATAATATTATGATGCATTAAATAATAATGATGTGATGCAGTAAAGTACGTTTGTATGATACAATTCTTCCATGCTCATTACAACAACAACGAGACAGGTGCTCTTTTGAAACTAGTTGACCTATTAATACAACGAAAGGTACAAAGTTGCTGATAAGATAACATATTAACAGGCTTCACTATTGACGCTAGACTTTATTTGAGGTTACAGAAATTTTAGCGATAAATGGTTCATTGCAATAACGTTAATCATTTTACGACTCGAATTTGAATTTTTTTTAGAGTTTGAGCTGAATAAACATGTTCGAGAATTCTTAGACGTTCGAGTTTGTTTTTCCGTATGAATTTGTTTGAACGTTTCAGTTTGCTTGTGCATTTGAATTTGCTTGAGCGTTTGAGTTTGATTATTTTAATTTGCTTAAAGATTTGAGTTTAGGTGCGCATTTGAGTTTGGCTGGGAATTTGAGATTAATCGTGCTTCAGACTTAGGTTGTAAGCCACGGATAAATCACTTCGCAATGGGTATTAGTTTCAAAGAGATTTTAGTTTATTAATCTTCTAAGTTATTTTGTGCCCTGAGCTTGTAATATAATTTGAATTACCAGTAAGTTTAAGTTTGCCTTTCGTTATTAGAGTTTGCCTTACGTTTGAGTTTACCCCACGTATGAGTGGGCCGGGCGCTTTACTTTAGCCTGCCCGGTAGCGCTGCCTGCGTCAGGCCCTGAGCTGCGAGGTGTTCAGGAGCTGTACGTACCTGACGACTGGGTGCAGCTCACATGCATCGCTAGCGAAACCCGACCAGCCCCTGTACTCACCTTCTCTATCAACGGCAAGGAGGTGAGTCGTTGTTAGGGAATAGTATAAATTTATTCATATTTAAGCAACAATTATTCCATTTTCATTTAGACTTTTCAGTTCCGCAATTTAGGTTTTGTGTGCTTTCGGAATTTTAGTCATTCATGTTTTAGTTACGAGCTGGGAAGTACTACTACACGGCACAACGTAATTGTACATACGTCTTTTATCAAATATATTGTGAATAATCAGTTTCTTATATAAACTGAAACCCTTTTATACCATTTGAGATAGTGAAAGAAGTAGTCCCCCAGCATCGTCGTAAATATTACTTTTTATGAAAGTTTATCAAACTAAAATGGTTTCAATTGACCAATTAAATTGAACGAATATTAAGGCTGCCTGAAAGTAAATCAAGCCGAACAAATGAATCAATCAGCATTGAGATGGAGTACTCGTAAGTTTGGGGCGGTACGATAACAAAAGTTATGGATGTTTTGCGTTAATTTATGCAACCTTGTAATTATGACTGCGTTAAGCTGGTAATAATAATCTTAATCAAGGCTAATCAGCTGGAAGTGTTCAGCGAACGCATGTTCGTTATAAATTCGATGGAACTATGATAGATAGTCACATGACCGAAATTGTTAAAAAAAATCAAATTTTCGTAACTGTACATTTTTCCCCAAACGACATGTACCGTATGCATAAGTCACTACAGAAATAGATGATTATGAAAAGTTGAAAGGTTCCTGCTGCTGCACTAGATTTGCCAGTATAACGACATGTATGCATAAGTCACTAGAAATAGATGATTCTGAAAAATTAAAATGTTCTTGCACGAGATGTACTAGTATGGTTGTTCACACAGCCGCGGGCAGGTTGGCTGGAGCCGCCCTCCACATCCGCAGGCGCGGACGGTCTCTTCACGACGACGCTGCGTCTGCGCTTCTACTTGCGCGAGCACCTCATCCAAGACGCTGCTGATGGTGCTGTCAGGTATCGTCAAAAATAAAGTGCTGTCTATATTATGTTAATAATTTTTTATGTTTCGAAGCATTTTAATTTAATGCATAATCTATTGATTATTTATTATACTATTACCACATTTGGTAATAACAATATTAATCATTCATTGTAATGGCACTCACCTGTCATCATAAATGACGTAGTTCCATCTTTTGAACTTTAGGAGATGTTTAGTGGTTCACTACATAGGCAACTTCAAGCTTAACGTTATTGAAAGCTTCTACTTAATTTTTGCACAGTAAATAACTTCAAATTTCAAGTTGCTACCTGCAATCCAGGCGATCACGCATTTACCTCGCAACGACGCATACCGTTCAACTCATCCTACTTACATCCGGAAAACTTATTATGATTCATCACTCACTGTTCTTATTCACAATATTTATTTATCTGTTCTCTCACTGAGTTGTCTTGACGCGTGCAAACAACAGAGTACGATGCACGACTCACGATTCATCACTCACTGTTCTCATTCAGATGATTTATTTATCTGTTCACTCAAGTCACTGAGTTGTCTTGACGCGTGTGATCGACAGGGTACGATGCACGTCTCACGTGCCTGGGCTCTACCACGAGTCTACCGACGTGCTCCTACACACACGTGCCCAGCAGGCACGAGCCTCGGGGCACGAAGGGCGCGTCGCTGCAGGAGGGCGTCTCCTCACGAGCTGTGAGTCCTCATAAGCCTCGCCTCTATCACGGCATTTATAATTTTTTCTTTGTGTTTATGTAAAAAACAGGGGGCCTTTCGAGGAGGCCGAGTAAATGAAAAAATAGCTTGCAAAATAAAGTAAATCTACTATTAATTCATAATTTTATTGACAACCTTGAATAATTATGATTTTACGATTCAGTTTAGCTTCGAAACAAAGACAAATTCTGCAAATTATATATGATTGACATCATACATTTTGTAGTATTAAAGCTGAACTAATTCTATCGGAAGAACATACTGTGCCGAGAACCATTAACTCGGCGGATTAGCGTCGTCTAGGCCTATCGCATTTTAGGAATTCATTCACCTTGCAGCCGTCTTAGACAGATGAACTATCATCTTGTCAGTAGTCTCGCAATTTTGTTCCATTGAGCAGCCCTTGAAAACCAACGTAAGTTAAGTTTAGTTGCTAAACCTTTTGAATCATGTACCTATTGTTCAGTATTTTCATGTATGTTTAGATTTGCTTTATATTCTTGATTAGTCATTTGTCATAATTTTCATTGAGACAGTCTATTGTTTTCGTTATTGTATTTTGTTCTCCTGCTCTCTGGGCAGGTCCACGGATTTAAGTAAATTCCACCAGCTACAAACGCTGAAAGTTTTTTACCCCCAAGCCAAAGTGGCGTTTACAATGCCTCGGCATTGACACCTACATTCCTCATCATCATTAAATAAATTTCTTTAGTCAGCGCATGTACCAAATACTAATATATTTTTATTTCACGTTTTCAGATTTTTTGAACTTTCAGCTGGTTTTTGCCGCGCTTCTCACGAACGTCGCTCAGCAATACCATCACAGATAAGCCCTGAGGAGATCATTAGGCTCCCATTGCGGATGAAAGCTGCCACGTGAGCCCTCGCATATTTTCAAAATAAACATAAACAGAGGAAATTGAATGTATATCAAGAAGAGGAAGAAAACAATTGAAAGGAATGTAAAAAATAAACATAAAAAGAGGAAATTGAACGTATTTCAAGAAGAGGAAGAAAACAATTAAAAGGAATGTAAATTTTGTGGATGTAAACTCGCAACAAAATGCTAAGAGAAAGTTAATAATTACTAGGACCGCTTGTTTTACGGAAGGTCTTTACGGCACAGTAAATCTCCATTAATTAATAACAAATTTTAATTAAAAAATGTAAGTAAACTGGAAATGAGTGAATGGAGAAAATGTATTACAATCCAGAATGGGTAAATATTTTATACAATATTTATTTAATTTGTATATATTGTAACAGCTACTTTATATTATCGATCAATTTCATACTCTATGTACATAATAATCATCAGGTATTGAATCTTGAAGTTTTAAGGTCATAGTTATGAACGCCATAGTTCTAAATACGGGTCCCGGGTAAAGCATTTATATTTAATAGCTGGCGTGCCAATATCTGTTTCATTATTTGGTACCATGTATTAATTGCAAACTCTGATATGAATGCTCAAATGCATGACGATAATGTGGCTCATGGTAATCGTAAGTTATGTTATGATGTCCAATTTAGTTATGAATAATAATTCCTGTGAAATGACTTGAGATTTTTCGCCATCATATCTTAAATATGTTTGAGCCACGTGTCTGCTAGCGAAATCTGTGTATACAACTAAATTTACTTAGTTTTTTTACCTTCTTTTCCATCATATAACAGATCATGAATTAATGTAAAATCTTTCAATTATATATTATACATTCACGAAACTCCGGTCCAAGATTCTCAAAAAAGTGAAAACATAATAACTTTTACGACAGTCTTGCAGGTCCTCAATGAATATGAGTTCAAGTCAGAACTATTGTATATATCGCTGTAAAATTACAGAGATCAATCAGTAAAGCTGCATTTATTTCAACTGTGGATATTTTTGCAAGTTAACCAATTCAGAAAACCATAACGCACTGTCGGCGTTTAATTTGGACACGATCAGACTAGCTCCAAGAGTTGCCATTATCGTGAATAAAATACAAGACTTAAAGACATGAATACAATACAGGAGTCACTTGAACGTCCCGTGATACTCTATTTCCTTTTTATGTGACAATAATTACACAAACAGATTAACTTATCCAGCACGAGTGCCGTAATGTACAAAGCGAGTAATTAATGCAAGCATTGGGTCATGTTTGTCAAAAATCCAAGAACTAATTAATTTTGCTATTTTTCAATGTAACGATGTCCCATGCCTGCTGTTGTCGGTGAAGAGAATGAAGAATTTAATCATGTAGATAGATATACATAAGGAACAAGGCTTAAAAACTTATAGGAACAACAAAATGAATTCGATTGATAGCTAAGGCAGCTAAAATGATACTCCACTACGCGAGTTTACGCGAGCATCTGCATGTACAACTTACCGAAACATGGAGAGATTTGATTTGGACAACTTATTCCTTCACTATTTTGTATGTGGGTTATTGAAACGTGAAAGATATAAGCACAAGTATCTGCGACTCCAAAAGTATGGATAGTTCCGCTCAAAAAACCACTTATTTTCGAAAAAAATACCGCTTTGTGACCGTTATAAGCGTTTAAAAATTTTCTCATTACGATTTTGAATTCTTCGGTTGTCACTCGTACGCACAATTTTTCAGTCGTTTCCGTCGTATTGTCTATGGACGTGCCCGACCGTGCGGATGATTTCAATTATCACTTATGTATACAAAAAATAAAAACTTGTATATTAAAAATTAATATACAACTTGTGGTCGCACGCATGCCCGTCACGCCTGTATGGCGCCTTCGATTTTGCCAAACGATTTAGACGCATTTCAATTTTCCAATAAAAATTTTACTAAAATTTGTCAGAAAACTTCATGTTGATTAATTGCAAAATTGCTTAATGAAAATGGAACTGGAGGTCAAGTAAAGTCGTCAGTAAAGAGCCCGACATATAAGTAAAATCTTATTTACGCCTCAGTGTCCCTTATGTTAGATATATACATTATTTGTCATATTTCTTTATTACACTGTAAATAATGGTCGTGCGTGTATGCATGTCTCATTCCTTGGTCGTATAATAGTTTTGCAATATTGTACCATTCGAATTTTTTAAAAAAAGTCATACAAATCAATAATGTAAGCCTGATTAATCCTCCTCGAAACAATTGTAGATCGTACATGAGAATTTAAATGAGTTGTTGCTTAAACCATAAATTAAGCATGAATGTAAATCCAATAAAATTTAAAGTAAAGTCATCATATTTTCATCACAAACTATATCCACTATTTCTAATTACCCATCCATGTTCTCAATGAAATTATGGTCAATTTGCTTGTCGCGTTCGTTGTTTTCAGTTCCTGAATAATTTTGGATTTCTGATTATGCAAATTTAATTTATTCGAAGCAAGAAAATATATTGCCTTTGCTTCAATCCAATAAGGGAGCTTCAATCGAGGTTCGTTCGTTGTTTGTTCTCAAAAGAACACAATAAAAAATACTATGAAACATCAATCCAGCGTCACGGAAAGGAATTACACCAGTAAATATTCAGTAAGTAAATATCATGACGGGAATTAGGAACCTATCATCTTGGTAATTACCGACTGTAATTACCACATGATCAATGAAGTACCATTTGACCACATCATGGTCAATGTTTTGAAAAATTCGTTGTAGATCATGAAAAATCTAGTGTACAAATGAATAGGATGACTGAACAATTATAATTTGATTGGCAGCATTCGGCCTATAGAAGCAGTGAGTGTCTACTTTCAGCTTACGCAATTAACTACTACTATAGGTTACTTAAAAAAACTTTTACATGGCAAGAACAATCGCGGATAAAACTTTATTGGCAACTACTGATTAGTCATAAGTAACAAATTTCCATTATAAGATATACAGCTTAATTAAAGAAATCCCGAGATTTTTCTCAATTGCTATCATGTAGCGAAACTAGATAAAGCTCGAGAATTTGAAAGAGAGAAATAGAAGGAAATAGAACTTTACGCCAAAAAATAATTTAGCAATGATCAACTTGATGAGGACAATACTGATGACAATGACATAAGCGGCATTTTTGCTGGCTGCTAAAAAATGTCAACAATATCTAGTTAGGACATCATTTGATGTACCGGAAATATTCACCTATAGATCACTTCCTAAAACTATACACTTTACAGACATATTGAAGAGATGTTCGATAAAAAAGTGGATGACTGTGCCAAAAATTTGAACCGTAGATGTTCCAATTAATATTTTCTAGAAGTATCTGTGATGAACTGGTCTGCTTTTGCCGATAAGTTTTCAGACATCTTGATGGTTTGGGCATGAGTCTTTCCTTTGGTCAGGCATATTGAACAGATCTTCGATAAGGAAGGTGGATGAGTGTCAATGATATGAATCATAGATGTTCCAATATTTTCTAGAAGTATCTGCGATGAACTGGTCTGTTTTTGCCGATAAGTTTTCGGACTTCTTGATGGCTTGGGCATGAATCTTCCTTTTGTTCCCCCAACCTTGGCAACCTGGAACTCAAGTCCATCAAATCACTATAAATACTATAAATGCTATATATGCACCATATGGCTCAATCAGATCACTATATTATGTAACTCGAAGCATAACTGTAGTCTTTCGTGTTTCTCGGTTGTAATATTACTAACAGGATTGACGGCTTTCATGCTTCAGCATTTAAAAATATTGTTTCACTGGCTCAAGCATCGGGTTTTGCAACATTTGTTTCGTTTGTATCAAATCAAATGAAATTGTATATCCAATATGCCGTAGATTTCGAACAGTTCTACCTTTAATGATATAGGCACTGACTCGATTTTGAATGTGTTGGTTTTCACTGAGTGTTTCTTCTAATTTTTAAATGCATGTAATAATATGTTCAATATTCTCCAAGTCAGCTTTCTTCACTCCATAGGGTACATATCACTCTCTTCCGTAATATAGTTTATTACACAACAGCATTTATCCAGTACCAATAAGGTACACAGCAGAGAAAGACGTTCGTCGAGGATGGAAGCTTGAAGTCAATAACCCTACTAACTATAATATTCTGTTCCTAGTCAACTTTGGTCCGCAATCTAGTTGTAAATTCGGGATAACCGCTATTTTGTCATAGCAAATTCCTTACACTAAGCAATAATTTGATGTTGAGACAAATGGTGCAATCAACAGATTTATTTCTTGTTTACTTGGATTACTTTTGCTATGCATTCCAAAAAACGTCGATCGAATGTGAATTTTACTCATTAAATGCTTCCTTAATATTGACATGTATTAGTAATAATTGTCATATCAACTCATTTTTTTAGTTTTGTTTATATGACGTCTCATACGACTGTATTCGATTAGTTCTGCATCAGGGGAAGGAGTCATCATGCATACAGGCAAGCTTCTATCGCATCCAACTCATTCAACCGTATTCACTCATGCCGGACAAAACAATATCCTCGTATCCGATAGTGATTGCTAAGTGTTAGCCTCTGCTCCTTGTTCTTGAGACTCTCGGATTTTATAAAAACTGCAAATACGTACAGAAACAAGCATAATAGTAAAATGCTTCAGTTTCAATCTTCACATTGCGGTTTAAAATGTTTTTGTTTTCGAAAGTTTCACATTATAGAATTTTGTTCAATTATGGGACAAATCAAGTGATGAAGTTCATCTATCAATTTAGTTGTCGCATTTCTTCATTCAAGCGTCCTCGGTTTTAATGGACTTATGATAACGCGTTTTTTAAACGTCTTCAGTAATGCGAGTGTAAGTAGAATTTAAACCCTGCATATATTATTTATTATTTTGCCTATAAAGTTTTACTTAATTTCGTTTTCTTTTTCTCACAGGTACATCATTTTTTGATGTGAATATGAGGTAGAAAAGAATTTATTTTTCAAATCAATTATTAAAACAAAACGAATTTGCGAAATAAACTAAAACTCAAGACTTGTCTCAAGTTCTATATATAAAGGGGAAGATCGAATGGGTTGATTACAAAACAACCCTGAAGAATAAGATGACATTTCCAGCAATTTTCATGTAGCCAAAAATTAAAATGTTGATCTCTTCTACGTCTTACTCTGAAGCATTGGTGCAACGATGCATTGTATTTCCTTTGCTAACTCTCATTGCTGTTTCCCTGCTAACAAATTATGTCAGGTGCAAACTTCTTATTATACTTTTGATCAACGATCTTTAAGTGTTAAGTTTGATCAACGATCTTTAAGTGTTGCAGAAGTTACTGTGAACAAATTACTCGTAGCCGTAAGTGTATGTACTGCACAATAAGATATAAATAATTGTGCCTAAATTGTCTGCTTTGTTCAACATTAATTTCGTGAAATACTGATTGACTTAAATTCAATTTTTCGTAGCACTTATTCGATTTTGACACTTTCTTGTTTAAAATGGTGTGCGTAAGCGACAAGCATTACTGCCACAAATAATGCGATTTGAATAATGAAAATATTAATGTGTAAATGTGTTAACACATATTTACTTGCGATGATGTAAAGTTAGTCTAATTGACACCTTTTTCCTTCATAAGAGTCCAAGAGCTTCAGCGCTGACTGTTCGTGTGTGGATATCCCTACATAATTCATTGTCAGGGTCCGAAGTTTTTGAGGAGTAAACGTCAGCAATCTTACTATGAAGTTGCACTCACGGAGAAAACGATGGGGGGTACCATTTCTATGATATTTTCTGTCATTTTTGTTTAATGAAAAATAAAATTTCAACTTATCAAACCGTTATTTCTTCATGTAAAAGAAATCAAATACAAAAGATTGCAATCGGTCTTAAAATTGCTTTGGCAAGCACTGATTGATAGTCATGTCATATTTGTGTATGAGGATCTGCATAGGTGAAGTATCGGCGAAGAATTGACATGAGATGCATGATGAGAACGAATCTTAATCGAGACGCCAAATGTGCCCTCGCACCGCAATTCGTTCTTCTCCAATAAAATGAAACCTAAAGAGTTTACTACAATTCTTTTACTTTTGTATCCTATATACAGTTCCGGCCGAACATCAGTAGCTTTTCATTCAATTGATACTCCTGAACAATTATATAGTGACAGAATTGGCGGATGATTCAACTAACGCTCTGAACCTACATTGTACTACAGAAGTTCTTATAACAGTAGGACTAAAAAATTCGGCATAAAGGCTCTCTTTCAAAGTCTTAAATCTCTGATATAGAGAACAGTTATCACCCATATAGGAATAAATTGGGTGCAGACAATATTATACCTATTTGGAGATTTAAGGCAGTTTCCTCGTTCAAAGTACATTTCGCTTGTTACCATAAATTATTGTCACTCCTAATATATATAATCCGAGCCCACGTAAGTCAAAAAATTGTCAAATAGGGCAAACAAGTTAAATTAGATATTTCTGAATCATTTATGGCAGGCTAGCACACTCATGCCATGGCAAGTCTTGTCCCTATATTAATTAACCCTAAAATATTGAGGCCGAACTATAGAAAATGCAAGCAGCTGACGCCGATGTTTCCACTGGATCAGTGACAACTTTTGCGTCTCAACTCCAGCCATAAATTGGCCCGACTTCAGCAAATAATTGAGATTGATTTACGCAAGTTTTGCGGGTCACTTGATGGGCTGCGGACAAGATAAGATATTCATGTAATAGATTAGAATAAGTATGGTTTGTCTAGCAAAGTCTGTGACAGAGAGGATGTTATTTGCGTTAGAATGGCATAATAATAATAATTATGAATAATAAATAATTGACAAAAGATTTACGGGTATAACGAAAGGCTCAATTAAATTACTACACTGCAATTTGTCTATGAAATATTATGTCGGGGGCCACTTTAATGATGAATAAACGGCTTCAGCTCCGGGTAATGACTAAATTGAATATTTAGCGCCCAAAATATATTAATAAAAGTATATTAATAAAAGCACATACTGAAGCAAATTTTCGCCAAGAATGGACTCCATCAGGATTCGAAGAAAATGTATTCATGAGGATATTTCCCGTAAATACGTGGACTTGGGGTCATACATTCAAAATTCGCTAAGTGAACGTAAGTACTTTCGCTCTATTTTCATGTCTATGATTGGTGGACTTTGCATGAAAGGCCGTCTATGATTGGCTGATGGACTTACGATCTCTTAACTTTATTAAAAGTATTTAGGCCCTGGGCCCATACTTTCAAAAAATGTTATGAGATCGTAAGTTCATCAGCCAATCATTGACGGCCTTTCAAGCAAAATCCACCAATCATAGACAAGAAAATAGAGCGTAAGTACTTACGTCCACTTAATGAGTTTTGAAAGTATAGCCCCTGACCGCTTGTGAGCGGAGGAGACTCGCGTCTGTCTGCGCCGGCAGCACGAAACTCGTCTGTCTGGAGAGCTGGTGCGGCTTGCCTATAGAGACGCATCTCAAATTCTTAAATTCATACTAAGCGGTTTTTTTAGTATAGTAAATTTATTTTATTTATTATTTATTTTCATTTATTGGTGTTTATTTATATTTTATTTTGTAACTTTTCAAATAAGTTTTTTATTCATATTATAATTATTTTTAAAACTGACTATTAAAACGATTTGATGCTCTGAGATTCGTCTTGATGTTTGGTTTTTTATTTCTGGAAACAAAAAAATCAGGTCATGAGTAAGATAATCAAAAAAGTCCTCACGACCGTCGATTAAAACATTGATGCATGAATAAGTCAGAAAGCGCTCTTTGACCAAGTTTTGAACGGATCCACTCAATTTATGTCACAGAAGAAGTTCACTGGAAAATTGATCGCCACAATGCATTAAAATTCTGTTTTCGAGTTATCGTGTATATTAGGGCGGTAAAATAAGAAAAGCGGAGTAAAATATTGTTAAAAGCAGCTAAAATTAATCATCCCTGTTTCACGAGCTCAAAATTCTCACAAGTCATTTGTAACCGCTGCCTTGCAGTCTAAGATGGTTACGTACCATTCTAGTAATGGTCTTCACGTTCACTGACTTAGTAATTCACACAGGGGCATGAAACTATGTATATTCAACACAAAAATATTTTATTACAGCAAAGTTTTGCCAAACGGGCTTCAAATTAGTGTCACAGGTCTAATGCCGCAGGTTGAGATTATTTGCATTTTCGTCTGCAAAGGGATTAAGAGCTATTTCATACAGTAATAAATCCTACAACCATTCAAATCTGATAAACAACAATATGACAAATGTTCAACATCTCCGCACCATACCGTACTGGTCGGCGTCGGGAGCAAAGTGACACGTGGAGAAAGAGTGATGCTGAAAACTACTCATGGTAAACAAATGCTATATGGGATGCGTCAAACTGCGGCTACACATTATTATATGCTCTTTCCGGCTAGACTCTAAAAGATTCTCTGAGTTCCCTGTTCAAAATTAGCTCGGAAGAAGTGAATACAACTTGAACTCCATCAATTCTATCTGCTCAAATACGCAATAGTTTTATAACCTGGCTCAAACGATTTTCCCGCTAATCAAAATTAGATCAAATGGGTTAGCTGGCCTTTTACATCCGGTTCAATATTTTCCGTGTCCTTGGGCGTACTGATTGATAAACCAAAAATTTATGACATACAAGATTACTCATGTAGACTTACACTTCACTTGTTGATATACAACAACTTGTATGTGATTAAAATACAATTAAGGACGAAATAACGTTTCATGTTATAAAAATTTATGGAGCCTAATTTTGTATCTCAAAGTGTGCGAAGTATGGGGTATTACTTGTAATTCTATTGCATCATCTGAAATTATGTGCAACTATAGCCAAACAATATGGAATAATAGAATTATGACTGAATTTTTCAGGCATTATTACATCGATGAGCATTAAATAACAGAACTTTAGCAAAGAGAGTTCAGTCTAGAGTTTTCTACGAGCCCTAGAGAGGTCTTCAAGTTACTGAGGTAGCAGGGTTTTTTTGCGTCTGGAAAATGTTTCAATGACAGCGCTCTTTGACGTATGGCAAAATGTTTAAATAACAGCACTCATTGGCGTATGACAAAATGTTTAAATAGCAGCACTCTTTGGCGTATGACAAAATGTTTAAATAGCAGCACTCTTTGGCGTATGCCAAAATGTTTAAATAGCAGCACTCTTTGGCGTATGACAAAATGTTCAAATATCAGCATTCTTTTGCGTCTGGAAAATGTTTCACTGACAGCACTCTTTGGCGTATGACAAAATGTTTAAATAGCAGCACTCTTTGGCGTATGGAAAAATGTTTAAATAGCGGCACTCTTTGGCGTATGACAAAATGTTTAAATAGCGGCACTCTTTGGCGTATGGAAAAATGTCGAAAAACTACCTTGTTGCATTTCAGCAATATATTGTCCGTGCTTTATTTGAACACTTTAATCAAATAAGTGTTAAATGTTAAATTAGATTTAACGTTTTCAGTGAGATGAAATTTGCTTTCGGTGAAAAGTTAAAGCTTTGCTGCAAAAATATCTCCTCAATTCCATAATCGTTTTTTTCATTGCGTTTTTCCGATATCTCTCCGCATGAATAATGAATGTATATTGAATAAAATATATCGCAAACTGGTTTATTGTGAAAATTGACATTTTCATGCAAATATGCAATTCATGAAATGAGAGAAAAAATTGATAAATAAAATTTTAGTAGGCCTATGAGACACTATTAAAATTTATTTTTAGTATTCTATATCGCTAAACAAAGTATAGTTTTCATACTATATCATATGAGGCATATGAACATGACAAGCTTGTAGAATTTGTATTTCCGGCTTAAACAGTAGTGTAATGTAAAAATGCACGTTAAATTATGATAATTTTGTAGATGACGGATCGTATAACAATAATTGAAATAGGTATTGTACGATAGTCTCGTTATCAATCAATTTCCTCATTCAGATGTTGACCGCCATAAGCAGCAGATATCTGGATTAACATTCCGGCGAGCATATTGGACACGAATGAGCAGACATCAATCCGATAGCTTTCACGGTGTCATTCTGAACGAATATAGCCAACACACAATGGACTCAGAAGCACCGGCTCTAAAACAACCGTAATGCTTATCATATCAGGAGAATCATGGGTGTCTTTGGTAGCTTTCATACCGACTAATTCTTTGTCATCTCAAACTGTTCACTTCCGGCTCCAGGCCGTCTCTAGCAAGATTAAGAATGTACGTTATCCATAGCAGCATTTCAGAAGTTTCGACCCTTTCAGCCTTCCGTGAGATTACATGGTTCCTCTTAATTGTATCACAGTTAAGTGATTTTGTTTGAATTCAATATGCAATGATCATCAATTGATGCTTTAGAAATTAGCGTTGAACTCGAGCTTTCGATTGTGATCGGTTTTAAACCTTTTAAACGAGATAATCGCACTCCAATGCTCATTGATGAGTCTGAACGCACGACTATTCACTACATCATCCAATAATAAAGTTTCCTTTCCATCATTACGCAAGTTTGGGATCACAACGTCACTCAGTTTATAAAACCTACTCGATTTAATCGCATTGAAGTATTATATTATTATATTGGATTACAGTTGGAATGTGTGTCTACCCGAAATTCTAAATGTATTTGATTCGTCGTCCTTATAAAGCGTTGGAAGCCTGCAGAAGAAAGGACATCGACTTATGAACGATCGATCTAAATAATTGCTGGGCGAACTCTACAATATTATTGGACATGCCGTCTTGAATGAATTGGTATAGATCATGAGATTGGTACCCTTTTTGCTGACTCCACACAGAGGCCTATATAGTGACTGTGAACGCAAACGAATTGAATAATAAGTGAATTGATTACAGGCTGCAGTAACTGAATTCATCACCCTCTGATAATCATGTTCATGGCATTCAGGCTACCGTGACGGAATTCATCGCGCTTGAGACTATCATGCTGATGACAGACTGCAGTGACAATCATGACGATGAGTCGGTTATCTAGGTGAATAAACTATGAGAGCCCCAGGCCTCTGATCGAGGTACTCTCAGGGTATCGAACAGGGTGTCTCTAGCGAGCAGTTTGCTATTTATAAGAAACATAATCGAGAGGGTACCTATTGGAAAAGAGGAAAAAAGGCAGTTATAAAACTACTGAAATGACCCTCTGAAGTTTGGAAGTTATATTGCCCACAAAACTTTCTGTTACGGCAAGTGCGAAATACCTCTTATGATACAGATATGAAATATAACGGTCAGCATCATGTATCAGGCAAAAATAATTCTTTCGCTTGGTAACAACATATACGGGACAATTTGCGGCGGTAGTTGGTTCATGCAGAAATGTTAATGAAAAAAGACCCAGCTTCATAGAACGTACTTTTAAAGCATAATTCTTTGCACACACAATCGAGGATGTACAGTTATAGCTGCTGGGCAGTGCTCAAGGCTGCAGTGTTTGTTGGGGCCGCTTAATTGCTCTCCGAGGCTTGAGCTCCGCAGCTTCCAATTGTGACGACAAAAGCGTCCTCTCACGACGCACCTGAGACCTCAAACCTTGCCATTGCTGTAGGCAAATACAAGCTTGTGTGATATCAATGCTGACTTTAGCTCCCTACCTCATCCAGCCTTTATCTGAATAGCATTGTACTTCCTTTATCTGNAAATTTTAGTAGGCCTATGAGACACTATTAAAATTTATTTTTAGTATTCTATATCGCTAAACAAAGTATAGTTTTCATACTATATCATATGAGGCATATGAACATGACAAGCTTGTAGAATTTGTATTTCCGGCTTAAACAGTAGGGTAATGTAAAAATGCACGTTAAATTATGATAATTTTGTAGATGACGGATCGTATAACAATAATTGAAATAGGTATGAACACTAGTATCTCGTTATCATTAAATTACCTCATTCAGATGTTGACCGCCATAAGCAGCAGATATCTGGATTAACATTCCGGCGAGCTTATTGGACACGAATGAGCAGACATCAATCCGATAGCTTTCATGGCGTCATTCTGAACGAATAAATTCAACACACAATAGACTCAGAAGCGACGCTGCACCGGTTCTAAAACTACCGTAATGCTTATCATATCAGGAGAATCATGGGTGTCTTTGGTAGCTTTCATACTGACTTATTCTTTGTTATCTCAAGCTGTTCACTTCCGGCTCCAGGTCGTCTCTAGCAGGATTAAGAATCTACGTTATCCATAGCAGCATTTCAAAAGCTTCAACCCTTTCAGCCTTCCTTGAGATTACTGGTTCCTCTTAATTGTATCACAGTTAAGTAATTTTGTTAAAATTCAATATGTAATGATCATCAATTAATGTTGAACTCCAGCGTTCGATTGTGATCGGTTTGGAACCTTTTAAACGAGATAATCGAAATCCAATGCTCATTGGTGAGTCTGAAAGCAATACTATTCACTACGTCATCCAATAGTAGTTTCTTTGCATCATTATGCAAGTTTGGAATCGCAACGCAACTCAGTTTAACAGACCTATGCGATTTGATCTCGATTGATCATTGAACTATTATATTCTAATATTAGATCACTGTTGAAATGTTTATCTACCCGAACTTCAAAATATTTTTGATTCGTCGTCCTTATAAAGCATTGGAAGTCTGCAGAAGAAAGGACATCGACTTATGAACGATCGAGCTAAATAATTGCTGGGCGAATTCTACCATATTATTGAAAATGCAGTCTTGAGTGCATTGGTATCTATCATGAGATTGGTACCCTTTTTGCTGACTCCACGCAGACGCCTATATAGTGACTGTGAACGCACACGGATAGAATAATAAGTGAATTGATTACAGGCTGCAGTAACAGAATTCATCACCCACTGATAATCATGTTCATGACATTCGGGCTACCGTGACGGAATTCATCGCGCTCGAGACTATCATGTTGATGACAGGCTGCAGTGACAATCATGACGACGACTCGATTATCTAGGTGAATAAACTATGAGAGCCCCAGGCCTCTGATCGAGGTACTCTCAGGGTATCGAACAGGCTGTCTTTCAAGCAAGCAGTTTGCTGTTGATAAGTAACATAATCGAAAGGGCACCTATTGAAAAAGAGGAAAAAAACAATTATAAAAACTACTGAAATTACCCTCTGAAGTTAGGAAGTTATATTGCCCACAAAACTTTCTGTTACGGCAAGTGCCATAACAAAAAAACTGCGTTGTAACACATCCATGCGACAACATTTCTTCTCGCTTCGAGTCGCCGACATGTGGAACAGCCTTCCTGATAGCATCGTTGACCCTCCGAGTATGAACGCCTTCAAGAACAGACTAGACGAAGCTATGCTATGCAGGGGCATATGTTCAGTCTTAAAATGCCCAGAAAATTACGGACCAGGCAATAAGGCCAGCAGCTATCTCAATCAATCGTCAGCTATGGAAAGATCGGGTTCCCAAGGCTGGATCCCTTGTGAATCAAGTCACGAAAAGTTCAAGAATCGGCAACAGGCCATATGGGCCTATTTCTTCAGTGCCAACACTTCTATTCTACTCTATTCTAAGTGCGAAATACCCTCTATTGATACAGACATGGAAGATAACAGTCAGCATCATACAGTATATCAGATAGAAATAATTCCATTGCTTGGTAACGACACATACTGGACAGTTTGCGGCGGTAGTTGAATCATGCAGAAATGTTAATGAAAAGAGACCCAGCCTCAAAGAACGTACTTTCAAAGCATAATTCTTCGCACACACAATCGAGGATGTACAGTTATAGCTGCTCGGCAGTGCTCAAGGCTGCAGTGTTTGTTGGGGCCGCTTAATTGCTCTCCGAGGCTTGAGCTCCGCAGCTTCCAATTGTGACGACAAAAGCGTCCTCTCACGACGCACCTGAGACCTCAAACCTTGCCATTGCTGTAGGCAAATACAAGCTTGTGTGATATCAATGCTGACTTTAGCTCCCTACCTCATCCAGCCTTTATCTGAATAGCATTGTACTTCCTTTATCTGTCGAGCGTTGCATTATTGACCTAACAATATTCTGCCTTGGGAGATCCTGTAGCTTCGCTTCTCGGTAGCCTTTGTAGTTCTTCACAATCGATGAAAGAGACCAAATTCAACCAGACTTGGGCCCAGTATCTCTACTTGCTAACGTCATACCGTCGAGCACACAAGCAACAATGATGTGAGTGTGTGAAGAGTTTTTACCTGACGGTTAGGTATATTGTATGAGGTACCAAAAGATATTTGAATAATTCATGCAGCTGCAACAATGGCACCTACTGTTGAATAAAGAAACTAAAGCTTGAAACATCAAGCTTTTTGCAGGGGTCGTGTGAGACTGACGCTGAGCTTTGGCTTGCGTGAAGCGCTGAGTACAGCGCCTGATAGCGGCTGCTGTTCGTGGCATCGCCAGAATTTGGCGCGAATGCTAAATAAGTTCTCGAGGAATATCATGCACGGCTGCTTGAGGCTCGGCCTCAAACCGAGTCCACGGGTAGAAAAATGCGCAAAATATAGTGAAAAATTTTCAAGTTTAGCACTTTTGCAAAAACTTCTGAAAAAATGAAAATATTAGGAGCTACTCCGACTTACAGAGATTTGGTTTAAAGAAATCATTTCTTTCGACTCGATTGCGACTCAATTTTTCTTTAGTACTGCTTCATGTTACAAGATTGTTACTAATAACTAGTCTAAATTTATATATATGTAATCCTTGCAATAAAAATTGTGTTAAATTATATTTTCTATTGCTCATTTTCCAGGATAGTGTGCAATGCATCTCTGTTGCAAAAAAAATTGAATTTCTTGCAGTAAAATGTCGGTTCAACGAACGAATAATGGGGAAGAGATTATACATAAAAATTATGATTTCGTATGAGAGCTCCTCGAATGTGAATAATTCAAAGGCCACGGAACAAGTTACGTACAGTTTAGGAAAATGTATTGGACTAATTAATAGATAGGAATTTAAGAAACTTTAGTTATTTGACTACAATGTCATACATTTTGAAAAATTTCCCATTGTTATGTTAAATTCTTACTCTGATTACTACTGTTAACGTCACTCTCATTACAAACATTATCAAAAGTCAAATACAAGTTATTTTCTTCTCCATATTTCCAGTTTTTCAGTGCAGCCCAAATATCGACGTTACAATCAGGAGATAAACGAGTCGAATCCTTTACATATTTCAATTCACGTTACCTGATCCCCTAGGTTGAGGTTCAGCTTGTGGACCAATTTGAGGCGTAAATAATAGCTAGACGCAGCCGCGGCAGAGGTGTTCCGACCCAGATAAGACACGCTGGATTCACGACGGATTTACAACTCGCGACACTCTCTAAATTCTTCCAAAATACTCCGCCAACTTTGCTCTACTGGATCGAAAAATTTTTACTTCACTGCACTGTTGAGCTTGCAAATCTTCCTTGCTGATCGCAAACTTCAGATCAGGTCCGAACTTTCCGATTTCATGGGCTGTGAAGAAATGGAGAATGTCAGTCCCAATATGGCGACGTATGTATTATTAATCGTAATACGGCACGGCCTGAGATGCCGAATTACAGTGGAATATGAACTCAATGAAACTTATTATGACAAGAAGGGAATATTATTTCACACGTCACTTTCTGTTTTTTTGAGCGAATAGTTGCGCGAAACTAATCGGTCATTTTAAATTTTGTGGTCAGGATCTGCCAGTAAAACAATTGGCTTACGTACAATAACAAAACTTTTACTTAGAAATAATCGAAGTCACAATTTAATATATAGGAAGTCCTAAACTCTGAATCAAAGCATTTGACCATCAATAATATTTAATTTAATCCACATGAACCCTCGATATTTAATCATTAAACTGATGCTTCAACCATTATCAGCAGATGAACTAGCCTTCATTCTTGTTCATAGCTCTTTGAAAGGAAAATTCACGAATAATTAGATATTCTTTGAGATTGAAATAAGCCTGACGCTAATACGCGAATTTATCACGGCCCATATGGACGAGGCTCACTTTGTTCGGCCGCTCGTTATGCAGCTAATCCAACTAAGACAGAATTGCAGTCGTCCGCTGGCACTTTTGCTGACGACACCGTCGGCGATCTTGTTAATGACAGCAACCATAAATCTCATTAGGAAACACGACCGTGATTCCAATAAAAGGCGTTAACGAAGTCCTCTAGCCCACTTATTCCTTGGGACCGTCGCACGGTCCTGAGAACGACTGTCGCACTGATGACCGAGGCATTGATTGGGGATAATTGAATAATCTTTCAGAAATCGTTCAGGAACCATTTCATCTTTAAAAATCATGGGATATATATTAGGAGTTTCAGTGATGAAAATATTTTCATGACCTCGCATGAATTTGTTTGAGACCCGTTTGTAATGTTACAGCCAGGGGCCATACTTCCAAAACTCGCTAAGTGAACGTAAGTACTTACGCTCTATTTTCTTGTCTATGATTGGTGGATTTTGCTTGAAAGGCCGTCAATGATTGGCTGATGAACTTACGATCTCTTAACTGTTTTTAAAAGAGTGGCTTGAAAGGCCGTCAATGATTGGCTGATGAACTTACGATCTTTTAATTTTTTTGAAAGTATAGGCCCAGGTTGAGTGCACACAGTCCAGATGCTCTGTCTCAGCCAAGCTTGATACGCACCAGTGCAAACTTCATCTCGTAGGTCATTGCCAAGGCCGAGTTCACTCACTTTGTGTTGTGGAAATCTTGTCATTAAGCACATGCAGGTTAAGCGAACTTTCTTGACGGGGAATTTTGCAGTTGTTCCTATCTCGAAATATTGTCCAAAACGTGTATTCAAACAAATTGTGTTGCGCCTTGAGTTTTTTCGTTCTGTCCATTTGGATAACCATGTGATGCCAAAGTCCTTTATATAGAAGCTAAATTAGGTTTAATTGTTGAAAAAAAGTTGCTGGTTGAAATTCATTTTTGACAAATCCGATGTGAATAAAAATCCCCATTATAAAATTCTAAATAAGCTGCTACGGTATTCTGTGCTGAGTTTTGCACAAGGTTTCAAGGTGCAAGACAGGACTTTATTTTAAATATTAAAATCTGGATTCTGGATAAAGTTCTGCGACAAAATTTGAATCGAGTAGCTGATCGTTCATAGCATCGTTTGAATATCATCAACTGAAAATTTAAGAGAGAAAGAATAACGCTTCGATGTACTCGTAGCAGAAACAGTTTCTTGTCGTGAAGCTTACACACTTTCAAAAATCATATCTCTACATTACACACATTACGCAGTTACTTTAAAGAAGCTTCTCTGTCCCGTAGCAAGTCCCTAGCATTTTTCGAAGAGTTGTGTGGGACTTTTTTCCAGACCCTGCGAGTTACGTATTGAATTGCAGTAACTAGAGACAAGAAGCCTGGCGCGACATCATGATACGTCTGGTGTGTCGCTCGGAGAAGCTCTTCCTATAAATAAAGCGAAATTTCGTCTGCTTCAGAGATCTGCTTTATGAACGAAAAATACATACATAAGGTGCCCATAAATGAAGTAAATTAGGAGTGAGAGCACGTGAAAATATTATGTGGTGCGAATATCTCCCTGTAGCAGCTCGTAGAGAATTTCAAGTGAGTATATATTCTTATCACTACAATGTCAGTAGCATCAAGAGGTACGAAAAATATTCGGATGTTGCTCTGTCATTTCGCTCATTCGCTCGACAGACTTGAGCGCCGCAAACTGCACGTGAAGAACGTCCGTAAACTGTAGCAAGATAAACTGCGTCCGCGTCCGTAAACTATGGCGCCATTCCTCTGCCTAACTTCCCCAGGACACACCAATCCGTCGACGCATGAACACAGGAAGAACCGAGGTGGAAATAATACATGTACGGTATACATACATTAATTCTTAACCAATGTGCTCGTACGCATGGTGTGTAAATCGCTCCTGCAATTAAAGACAAGACAGTCAGCAGGTCGGCATTCGAGGAACGCGATGATGTCGGCGCGTGAGGCCGTTCTCTTTAACGCTGTCGTCGAGAGCTTCAATCAATGGGTGGTCATCAAGCGGCTATTGTCACAGGCAGCCATTACAGCAGCAATTGTTTTGCTGCCTCCACTCCAAATTATTGCCAAATCGCTTAGCTGTGCGAGTCAAAAGCTAAGCCCTTAACGAAAATCGACCTCTGGATGCAGTGTTATAAAAGCAGCGTCACGCTAGCACACTCTCAGAAATGAAGGACCTTGCATAAACTCTCTCGAGTTGCCGAATGAAGGTCAGAGCACGAATAATAAAATAAAGAGAATTGTGCGCTTCTATGTTGTTTCCAGTGACACACAAAGACTTGACTCAAATTCATACTATATTTAGAACTGCAACCTCCTGAAGTGAAATTTAATAACGAAATGCCTGACGTAAACGGAATCACTCACTGCACGAGACATTCGTACCAGACGCATGCAACATGCGTATTGCGTACCTCCAGCTTGCCAATTCCGTATGAGACTCCAGCCACCTGAGCATGCTTTACACATATGTATATACATATGTCTACCAGATGTTGACTCAGAAAAAGTCATTAGATAATTGCAGTACGAATCGAATGCTGTTCCTCGATGTTGTAGCACATAAAATGAATTGAAAATTTCTTAAGGTACACCCTTAATCAGTTTTTTTTTGTTTAGTTCCGTTATCTTCAGTTTCGTCCTCAATCTTTATCAGGTCAAGTGAATTGACACCGGACATATGCAGTCAGGCCAACAGTGCGACAACCTTTGACTGCGGCTTACTAGGGCGTCAAAAAAGTAGCCCCACTTCTGGCTCGCGTGAACGAAAACTTGTTGAGATAGGAAAAAATAGTTTGAAAAAATTCTTCAGCTTGTTTCCTCTTAAATAGTTATTAGCTGGAATTTAAAGATTGAGGCCATGTAGAATACGTTTTTTTATAATTATTATGTGATTCATGATTCCCACTCTTAACTACCATGGAGCTTCAATGTTGTTTCATTAATCAATTCTAAATATCTGATCATGTATAAAAAAGGGCCTGATGATAGATCTTCGTCTGCGATCTTGCCGAATAGAAGAAAATGAATTTCTTCTGGCCGTTGCTCCGTTTTGAAATTTTCATCGGCATTTTAAATTCTGTCGAGTTTTCGCACCCGAATATCCGAAGCCTGTGAACTGAGGAATTAAACGCAAATCTTTCAACTAACGTATTAACCCACATTATCTCCCAAAAGTTTACACATGTAGATTTACAAGATGGTTTTCTATAAATATATTTGGTCAACAGTCTGTTTAAAAAAGGTGCGCGACAACATATGCGCATTTATCAAATATTCGCATAGTTTTAAGTAAATTGCTTAGTTGCATTAAGCACATTAAGAAGAATATAAAGCCTAAATTTTCATTTTGTAGGGTTAGATGACAAGTTTCTAGATTTCTTTTAATTGTGATTAAACAATTGTGCCAATTTGACTTTCAATTCTAAGGAACTTATGACGGCAGCACATCGTGCATACATTCGTCTCATTACTTGCGCATTACGATGCGCAATATTCTTGGGCCAATAATAGAAATTATAGTGATAGTTAATAGTTATAGTTAATTATAGTTGATAGTGGAATATCCATTTAGCGGTATATTAATGGTGTACGCCATCAATGAATATGGTAATGGTGTACTGCCTCCAAGTAATTGTGTGCCTGGCAGAACGTAATGGATTAACTGTACAGTGACAAAGGCCCACAAATATCACAATAGAATACTCATAAACAGTTAATTTGGGTCGACGACTTTATGTACGCCTGAAACGCACGAGAACGCTGCTTGGAAGCGCTTCTGGAGGAAACTGAGGAACGTTTATAATGGAAAAGAAGTCATTAAATTCGCTGGAGGAGCCTTTAGACGAGCCAGCGCCGGTCGCAGGCACAACCAATCCATCCTGAACGGACGGTAAGTTAGGCCATAAATCTTCCTTCAATATGCGGCCTACAGAGAGGATTTTGATGAGCAACTTCCTGATCTTCTAAGGCAAGAAAATAATAAGCTCCCTAGATCCATGGTTAGAGCGATTATCTGTGGCAAGGCCATGCGTATGGCATATCAGTTGTGCTGGTGCACACGGTGCTGTTGCTGCACTAGCTACACTGCTGGTGTATACGGTTTACGATAGAGTGAAGAATTGCTAAATTACATTGGGATAAAAAACATGGAAAGTTGGCGGCTCAATATACCATAAAGGCACAAAAAAGTACAGAAATCTCCTCATATTATAACGATTTTTTCTTCTCATTCAAAAATAATATGCATGCTCATTCTGTCACTCATAGCCACAAAATAGCCTCTATATGTAGAACATACAAAAGTCGGTAGTTGCAGTGACAGGGTCAGCGGCCGACAACTTTACTTAGAGAGGCAAGCCGCCATGGCTCGCTGCCTGCAAACCGCCGTCTAACGGCTCCATATTCGCGATAAAAACTAACTACGGTGCCGCGGCAAGTATAACGTTCGAGGATCCTTGAACCTCTCAGCTATTATTGTCACATATTAAATCCAATCTGTTATCATGGGCATGCAGTTTTAATGTGAAAGAAAGTTTAGTTGTTGAAGAGCAGCACACTAGTAATACATTGAGCTCGCCGGAAGACAAAAACGATCAATGGAACAGAGAACTGGACATTTCTCATGACAAATTTCACTTGCGGGTGAAGCGTTGCCGATGAAACTTATAGTTGAAGGGTAGCTGAAAATCGACCCAATATAATTTTTCGAAAAATAAATTATGTGGCGCACATCATGTAATGAAAGAGAATATTCTCTTCGGATTATACATAAATGTCAGAAAATCCCACTTAGCAAATTATTTTTCATTTTTCGGAAGATTTATTGGTGAATGATCAGGGCAAATGAAAATAAGAAAAATTAAAAATATCTTAAAGGAGTTGAAGCAGATGAAAAATTAGAATAAAAATCAAAATTCTAACACAAACGACATAAAACTAAATGATAGAATTTTTTAGCTGAGGAAGTTCAAAGTAAAATATCCAAATGAAAGAGAACGAGGTAAGAGATTTTTCCGCGACAGATTGTTAATGGCTTCATATAAACAACAGCGCTGATGCAACCAACGGGTTCCTTGCTCACAGCATGAAACTTTGATCACGGCGCCAGGCTGCGGTAACCTCAAAAGCAAGGGACTCAAGCTATCATAAAACGTTGTTTTTGCTTGAAAGCTTTCGCTTTTGCTGGCATTTTTTAGGTTAGTAAAGTTTTCCATCTGAACTGTGGATGTTTTTGTAAGAAGCCTTGTTTTTTACAGCGTTCGCAGCAAACATTGCGTGCTGGGCAGCAATTAACTGTCCTAAAGAAGAGCTTGCACCGCGGCAAACCTCTTAAACTAATAGACGCGGCCTTCGCTAACCGAGTTCCATCGAACCTGCCGATGAATCCCTCCAAATATGTGCCAAATTATTGAATGTTAAGATACTGAATGCGAGGTCTTTCGAAGGGTTTCTTTTCTTAAGATATAGAGCAAAACTGACACAAATCAACGCCATGATCATTATAAATGGTCACAGTGATAGAGCTTTTGAAACCATTACGAAAATTACATATTTATGTGAAAAGTGTCTATGTTGCTAATAATTGATTTCAGAGATATCTACTATGGGATTTTAAATAAGTAGCAACACCTGAGCATTAACGCTCTATTAAACACGTAATTGTAATTTCCGTTCATCCGTATTTTGGACTCGGTCTGGTCCGCTGTCTGTGATTATACGGACGAGCAGAGCTCGGCTGATGCTGCGCGCCACAATGGCGAGCTGCTATTGCGCACCTGGGCCCGTCCTGCCGACCATAGCAAAACGGAGGACACAAAAAAATATGGCACAAATCCTATTGGTCACTCAGAATGTACAGAAAATATCATAAGATTCTCCCAATTTTTCCATGAAATTGGTCTTTTGAGTTAGAGAATAATCAAGCTCGTAAGAATACACGAGATTAGGACGTGAAATCTAATCGTAAGAGTTTTAATGGCAAGTGTGTAATAAATGCCTCACAAAATTCAACACAATTTCGTAGGCACAATTATTACTAACATTTTTCACATATTAACATGGAAAATTTCTGGATGAGGCTGTTTGTTGTCCCTGGTCTGCAGAGATTTTGTGAGCTCACGCAGTATGTCATGGAAAGCTTGAGTACTTGAGTATTTCAGGCCACACATTAGAATTTAAAATTATATTCTAAATCTTTAATATAAACTTGAATTCAATTGATTTTGCATGAATTTTGATTACATCTATAAATATGGAAAAGCTTAAAGAAATAATCCCAAGTGAATGTATGCAATGACATATTTCGTTCCTCGATCAGCACAAGCATTAATTCGCGTAAGTAAAATATAAGGTCAGGACGCGATATGAGCGCCTAAGCTCGCAAGCCAGACGCATGAAGTAGGAAATTTTCGACTGTCGTACGAGGCCATCTTCATTTTCTCCCAACCTTGGATCCAATTAACGACCATAAATACGTGTAAATAAGATTCAAATGGAAAATGTGATCTTGTGAATGAATTCGATGAAATCGAGGCTGGTGAAGTACAATCGTGAGCACGCCGGTCGCGACACGGCCGATCTCGTGACGTCCGATGTCTGAGGACAATCTGATAAGTCCCTCCTTGAGATTAACCGCTCAATAAATCCCATAAAGAGAAAGCATTTTCAGACTGATACGATCTGGCTCCTGTTCAAAATTTTCTCATTGGATTTTCATGAGTCGACTTCAAAGAAAATTTGATAAAAGAGAAGGATGAGATTTTGGAATGAGCCCCATAGAGAGTCTTAACTCCATTCACAATCGTTTTGTTCCACTGGTAGAATTATTTATGATGGACATTCCTACTGCTTAACGATTCCTTACCTCCCGGCAATCTCAACTGGAAATAAAACCTCCAATATCAAGAAGTGCGCGTCCTTATGGGATGTTTACGTTCTGGCAGCAGAGTAATGACATTAAACAAGAGGAGGAGGTCCAAGCCAAGTAAAAGAGCAAAAAACAGGAGGCTAGATTTTTTATAAAAAGAAAGAACGCCAAACGCCTTTTATCATTAGTTGTTCAAAGTATATTGGTCATTTTGCACATAAGAGTTGCCAGAAAGGTTTAGCAGAGCAGTAATAATATAAGTAAAGTAAAGAAATGATCGAAGTGTTCCTGACGAAGCCGGCCATCTACGTTGTGAATATCGTATAGCCTTTAACACTTGCTGCTGATTTGAGATAAGGTAAAAAGACGTCTAAAGCATCAAGAAAACTCCGAAAAAGCAGAGAATCAAAGAATAAAATTCAAAAAAAGTTACACAAGTAAAAAAATTTCATAAGCCGTCTGGAAGTTGCAAATGGAATTATGATAGATTCTATTGAAATCACGATATGCACACACCTGGAGCTATGTTAATGCTGCAGTACAATATATAGCTGACCTGTTTCCTGACATATACCGGCTTACTAAGTCTTAGAACGTGTGCAACATATTAAAGATATAAAGAACCAAAATTTAATTAGAAACATTCAAAAATAAACGCAGACATTTTTCTCCCAGAATGCTGCACGTGTGAAGTGTGGCGAACATCCTTGCCCCTTCAAACCTCGCGCAACCGAGCGATGCGGCGGATGTTGTCAAATTTCGTATCGTGGCTCCGGATTGTATTGCGGGGACTCCAGTCGCCGGGACAAGATCAATTGTCGAGCAGAGGTGGCAATGGTAGCAGGCGCGGCAACAAGTGTTCTTTACAAAAGATTGCCTAGATATTAATATCCCCGCCAGCATGGTACCCTCTGGTGGCCCAGGCTGGCACTAATGCGACAACTTGGGCGATTACCGCGACTGAGGAAACCTTAGAGGCACCTACCAGAGTTCACCTCAAAATGCTTTTCTGATATAGTATATTTGGCGCAGGCGCGAGTTAATTACGACGGCCGGCTTTGAACTCTGCCTTAATGGCATAAGTTCAATGATGAGGATTTTTTATGCAGCTTCAACGCATTAATTTCGCCCGACTGTGAATCGTTGTCTAAACTCGCCGTCCAAACTGTAATGGCTTGGCTTACTGACTCTCAATAATAAACAGACAAAAAATTATACTAACAACACTTCTCTCATGAACTACGTATTAGAAGTAAGCCAGCGTTGCCGTACGCGTATTACCCAAGGATATAACCGCTCATCAAAGCTCTTGATTTAAGACGATTATCTTTTAAATTAAACTAAATTTTCAAATTCTGATTGAAAAAATAACTTATTACTTCCTTCTCCTGGTCCCAAACTATNGTCGTATATACGATTACCGTGCACGTCTTATATACGATTACCGTGCACGTCTTATATACGATTACCGTGCACGTCTTATATACGATTACCGTGCACGTCTTATATACGATTACCGTGCAGCGGCGGCCACGACACGTCGAGGCTCTCAGCTCAGCCCGGCCTACACACACGGCCGCCGGGCCTTGCCCTTCCACGTCTTAAATACGATTACTTGCTTTACTCACAATGGTGGAGAAAAGTTTATTCTATTTTCTGCGATTCATTGGCTATGAAATTCTGTGTACAAGAAATAAAGATGAGGGTGACTGTTCTATTTATTTATTTACTTTCTGGCGCCTCAGGAGATTAAACAGACAAAAGTCAGGCCATAAAAACTCCGATGGATTGGCAAACAGACGTCCTTCACAATGGTTGTTAATGTAATATGTTGGGGGCTTTCTTGTATATTAGAGATAAAGTTGTAATAATATAAGAATGTCATCATACTCATAGAGTGATGAACGCATGAAAACAGAAGTGTTTAAATTCACGACTCCGACGATATTGCTTCAATCGCTATAAGAGGTTACTCCTGAAGAAAAGCCAAGGATAACAGTAACTATGACGTCCTTAAAGGAAAAGCACTAATGTGAAGCGTCCTTCTAAACATTTATTTCTATTGACCTGCTGTAAATAAGAGATATTTAACAATAATAACCTAGGACTGAGATTATTGTCAGGTTATCCGGTTTTTGTACAGTGCTTTTGGTGCCCCCTAAGTGCGTGGCGCAAAGATCACTTCTCGGCGACGGTCCTGGCCTCTGGTCAATAAGACTTGATGGAACGTAAATACCAGCAATACGAACCTGTCTACCGGAGCCCTGCAATCTTATTATAAATCATCCACAGTTATTTGGTGATGGACGTAAATACCAGCAATACGAACCTGTCTACCGGGAGCCCTGCAACCTTATTATAAATCATCCACAGTTATTTGGTGATGGAACGTAAATACAAGCAATACGAACTTGTCTTCCGGAGCCCTGCAACCTTACCATAAATCATCCTCAGTTATTTGGTCGACACTCAGTGACCGATGGTTGACAACAGGTTATCAGCCCTCGACATATCAATTAGGTTACAAGCATTCAGCCGAGAATAAGCTTAATCAAAATTCTGTCCTAAGATAAAAAAATACCATCATTTTAAAATGGAAACTTTTCATATGCGTAAGGCTTTAAATAATTAAACGAATGCTGACATTAAAAATAGCAAATGTTTTATTTTGAAAAAATTTTTAAAGAAAATAAAAGATTACTTATTTTAATTTAAGAGGTAATTTAGTTGGCCGTCAGAAAATACTCGTATAAGACTGCTCGCACCTTAATGATGATAAAATAAAAGTCTGATAAAATAAAAGCGACAAAATTAAAGAGTGCTAAAATAACAGCCTTGCATAAAGTGCGCTTGCATTATTTTTGCTAGAAGCATTACGCATACCGTAATGCTTTCACTCGGTGAGCAATTAGTAGGAAGAATTTTCAATACATCGGATGCAACGTCGTTATTTGAGATTTGGCATGAACCAAAATAAGAAAGATTGTCGTTGTTTCCTCTGAAAGTCTTGATTTACATTTTCAATCACATTCGTGAATACTTGATTCAAATCATCAGGAAGACCATCTGAATTTGATCATTAAAGAATTAGGATAAATAAATTTAAGATTTGATGGCTGCATATCTAGCATTTTATCATTACATCAGATAATGATAGACATTATTTAATTTTTGATAAATTAACCTTATACGTGACTAGGTAAATTATAATTATTCAGTTGATTTATATAATTTCACCATCTGATATCTGTGAAAAACCATATAGAATGCTTCAGCATAATTCATATTTTATGCTGTTTGGTAAGTCATGTCATGAAATTATTTTAAATTCATGCAATAAAGCCAAAAGTCCATCATTATCGATAGAAGTTGTTTAGTAATTCACTGGGGATTATTACATGTACAATATGAATTCTGCTATCGGTAACATGCAAAATATTGGTTGTACACATTGACAAGAGGAGTGTATCAAGTATGTACTCCTAACCGTTATGATCAATCTCATTGATTAAAGGAAAAAAACACAGACAGCATCATTGTTAAAAATGTGGTAAATTTGCTGAAACCTGAAGTAAGTTCCCACATGAACTGTAAGTAAGTTATGGAGCATTTTGTCCTCTAAAATTTATGATCAAAATGAGAAGCAAGAATTGAAACGGCACAAGGCGGCGCTGAAGTATGCGTGCTGCAATACATCGTAGCCCGCACGACAGTCGTACGCTCCTCGTATGTCTACTGGGCGTCACTCTCACCACTTAATCTTACTGAGAAGATACCAGCTAATATCTGAGAGAAAGACATTGCAGAAGAATGATAACACGATAATCGTATTATCTTTTATTGTCATCTCCGCGATAATCTTAGCTCGAGACGCTCGCTGTCTTTCCCATGAAGTCTTATCAGGTGACATCCTGCAAGTCGCGTGAGGCCGAGTTCTGTTTGTAAGGATGTGAGGGAAGAAGCGCTGCAAGACCGCATGAAGACTATTTATGAAGCTTATTTTCATAGATGTTTTTGGGGTGCATAATTTGATATAGTTCGTCTTGCATGTAAGTATCGCTTTAAAAACATATGTGTTGCCATTTTGGGTTGCACACATATTGTTTGAAATTTACAATACATCAATAGGTACACAATTCGTAAATAAAATTTAATTTTTCGTGTTTTTGCGAAGATTTTTGGTTTTTAAAAAATAACAGCTTGCTCGCTCCATGATCTTCAATTATTGCAGGCTCAAATGGGACTTTAGTGCCACCGTGTTAGCACTTGCATTCTCTAGAGTTCTCTAAATGAGAACTACAGCCAGCGCAAAAAAATTGTATTTTAATCAAATGTACTTTCCATGTGTTATGAAGATGTATTAGTTCAGAGCATACAAGAGATGTTAGTGTTGCAATGACGCTAGTGAGTGCACAATTGCTATTGGAACATCGATTATCTGAAATACATACTGAAAATGATGTACTCGTATGGGTGTTGAGTGCGAGAATCTTATACAGAGTAAAAGTTACTTGAGCCTGCACATGATTCCAGAACACATAGAGCAGCAAGCAAATATTCATTTATAATCTCCCATCTTCTAGCAAATGGGGATGTATTATTAGTGGATCTACATAGAGTGGCACAATAGTCGTGACATTTAAAAATTCTATTAAAGATTAATTCATAAGTAGAAAAGAAAAAGAAATAAGTCTAGGGATACTACAACTATGATTCAAGTTACGGAACGTTGAGAGTGTGAATGCGAGCGAGCTTCTGCCCAAGTTGTTCGTGATATTTGAATTTATTGATAAAAACGGAAATTTTTAGCGTAAGAGAAAGACTGTAGTTTAACAAGCAACTATTATACATATTTACACTTATTCAGTATTTACACCAACTTTTCCAAAGTTGGCAATATACTTAACTCTTAAATTTAGCACCTATCCAAGTATTTACAGTTACTACAATTTATATGGTAAGTAGAACAAATCAAGACTGCGGATGAAGAACTTACCCCGTGTATATTTCAACCAACGATGAAGATTTTCATCACTGTTTTGATTGCAAAGATCTTGATCTTGACTTCCTTTTTAAAAAAATCTACTCAAACCATGTCTTTATTCCCCTCTGTTCTACGAATTCGTATAACTGCAGATATTACAAGCAATATTTCAAGAGGAACGTGAATCCGTCCTCCGGGAAGAGGACGTGTGTGAGACGCTGGCGAGGAAACTCCCGAGATTTGCATGAGAAGGTCAGCCAGCGACCAGCCTGCCGGCGAAAAGCCTGAGTTATTTCTTGCAGCTTGGTCACTGTTGTGCAAATACTCTCAGCCCCCTGCGCCCCTACTTATCTTCATACATCAACATCAATCAACAGTAAGTTGGACTGGGAGGAAACTTGAGAGCTTGACTTTTAAAACTTGTGCACATTGACAACCCAGCAACTGCTAACCTGATGGTACAGGCCTATATAAGTAACGTCTGGCCTTAAAGTTACTCTAAGTGAATCATATTGAATCAGTGAAAAAAATAACAGAAATTCCCCGTCCACAATTTTTCACGAGTTTGGCGTAATGAGTTATATAAAATTACCTACCCCATACACCAATGAAATTGAAATTGATCGGCGCTGTACAGCGATTTTCTTGATAAACGTAACACCGTATAGAAAAAACTTGTTATGCATTATGTTCTGGTAACATGTAATACATATAATAAGAAACTGTTAATATTTATTAAGCAAGCAGCAAATTTTTATGTACGCCAATAGTAACGCGTTTTTTCGTCTGCGAGTGCACAAAATCTGCCATGTAGTGAGCCATCATAACAACATCGATCGGATCTTTACATTCTATGCAGTAAAACTTTTCGCAATGGTCAGTGACCTTAGATGGACCAACGAAATAAAATAACCAAACCACCACAGATAAACGCTCCTAATCACCAATGCCAATCGCAAAATCTCTGAGGCCACATTGAGAAGGGTTCGCTTTATGTTTTACTAAATAACTGTTTAAAATCCACGCGTATATCAGAAATGCGACCACCCTCAGGACATCAGTTCATTCTCGCTATTTTCAATAAGAGAAAGTGCACCTTCGCCTCAGGCAGGATTGTTCATTTTTAGTCGAGCCCAGCAAAGTCATGATCGGGCTTCTAATTAGAGGCCCGCGTCCCAGCGTATTTAGGGGCGCCCGACACAGTACAGGGCTTTACTTTTTGGCGAGGAATATGAAGCCCGGGTGCGCCAGACTGCGTCACCTAACGTCATGCAAATGAGTGCTATGCATAAAGATGAGCACAGCCGCGCTACTGATAAAAATACTTCAGTTTCTTTGTTGTGACGGCTTCAGTGCGAGAGGGACACGTTCACGAGTGTCATTTGGATGTAGTTTTCTGCGTAAACCTGCGAGTTCGCACATTCAAACAATTGTGGTCCAAGTGCAAAAATGAGTGACAGAGTGCATGTATTGCTGCATAAAGAGTTTAATAGCACCTTTACGATAGAGTGAAGAATTGCTAAATTACATTGGGATAAAAAACATGGAAAGTTGGCGGCTCAATATACCATAAAGGCACAAAAAAGTACAGAAATCTCCTCATATTATAACGATTTTTTCTTCTCATTCAAAAATAATATGCATGCTCATTCTGTCACTCATAGCCACAAAATAGCCTCTATATGTAGAACATACAAAAGTCGGTAGTTGCAGTGACAGGGTCAGCGGCCGACAACTTTACTTAGAGAGGCAAGCCGCCATGGCTCGCTGCCTGCAAACCGCCGTCTAACGGCTCCATATTCGCGATAAAAACTAACTACGGTGCCGCGGCAAGTATAACGTTCGAGGATCCTTGAACCTCTCAGCTATTATTGTCACATATTAAATCCAATCTGTTATCATGGGCATGCAGTTTTAATGTGAAAGAAAGTTTAGTTGTTGAAGAGCAGCACACTAGTAATACATTGAGCTCGCCGGAAGACAAAAACGATCAATGGAACAGAGAACTGGACATTTCTCATGACAAATTTCACTTGCGGGTGAAGCGTTGCCGATGAAACTTATAGTTGAAGGGTAGCTGAAAATCGACCCAATATAATTTTTCGAAAAATAAATTATGTGGCGCACATCATGTAATGAAAGAGAATATTCTCTTCGGATTATACATAAATGTCAGAAAATCCCACTTAGCAAATTATTTTTCATTTTTCGGAAGATTTATTGGTGAATGATCAGGGCAAATGAAAATAAGAAAAATTAAAAATATCTTAAAGGAGTTGAAGCAGATGAAAAATTAGAATAAAAATCAAAATTCTAACACAAACGACATAAAACTAAATGATAGAATTTTTTAGCTGAGGAAGTTCAAAGTAAAATATCCAAATGAAAGAGAACGAGGTAAGAGATTTTTCCGCGACAGATTGTTAATGGCTTCATATAAACAACAGCGCTGATGCAACCAACGGGTTCCTTGCTCACAGCATGAAACTTTGATCACGGCGCCAGGCTGCGGTAACCTCAAAAGCAAGGGACTCAAGCTATCATAAAACGTTGTTTTTGCTTGAAAGCTTTCGCTTTTGCTGGCATTTTTTAGGTTAGTAAAGTTTTCCATCTGAACTGTGGATGTTTTTGTAAGAAGCCTTGTTTTTTACAGCGTTCGCAGCAAACATTGCGTGCTGGGCAGCAATTAACTGTCCTAAAGAAGAGCTTGCACCGCGGCAAACCTCTTAAACTAATAGACGCGGCCTTCGCTAACCGAGTTCCATCGAACCTGCCGATGAATCTCTCCAAATATGTGTCAAATTATTGAATGTTAAGATACTGCATGCGAGGTTTCTCGAAGGTTTTCTTCTCCCTAAGATATAGAGCAAAACTGACACAAATCAACGCCATGATCATTATAAATGGTCATAGTGATAGAGTTTTTGAAACAATCAGGTAAGATTCCATATTTTCGTGAAAAGTGTCTATGTTGCTAATAATTGATTTCAGCGATATCTACTATGGGATTTTAAATAAGTAGCAGCACCTGAGCATTAATGCTCTATTCAACACGTAATCGTAATTTCCGTTCCCGGCATCGGTATTTCAGCGGACTCGGTCTGGTCCGCATGTCTGTGATTATACGGACGAGCAGAGCTCGGCTGGCGAGGCGCGCCACAATGGCGAGCTGCTATTGCGCACCTGGGCCCCTCTTGCCGACCATAGCAAAACGGAAGACGCAAAAAATATGCCACAAATCCTATTGGTCACTCACAGTGTACAGAAAATATCATAAGATTCTCCCATTTTCTATTAAATTTGTCTTTTGAGTTAGGGAATAATCAAGCTCATTAGATTTCACGAGAGAAGTTCATGAAATCTAGTCGTAATCGCTTTGAATGGCAAGTATGCAATAAATGCCTCACAGAATTCAGCGCAATTTCGTATGCAAAATGAAGACTAACATTTTTCACATATTAACATGGAAAATTTCTGGACGAAGCTGTTTGTTGTCACTGGCCTGCAGAGATTTTGTGAGCTCACGCAGTATATCCTGGAAAGCTTGAGGAGTTTCAGGCGATACGTTAGAATTGAAAATAATATTCTAAATCTTTAATATAAACTTAAATTCAATTGATTTTGCATGAATTTTGATTACATCTATAAATACGGAAAAGCTTAAAGGAATAATCCCAAGAGAATGCATGCAATGACATATTTCGTTCCTCGACCAGCACAAGTATTAAATTAAATTCGCACAAGTAAAATAAGGTCAGGACGCGATAAGAGTGTCAAAGCCAGCAAACCTGACACATTAAGTAGGAAATTTTCGACTGATGTAGGAGGCCATCTTCATTTTCTCCCAACCTTGGATCCAATTAACGACCGTAAATTCGTGTAAATAAGATTCAAATGGGAAATGTGATCTTGTGAATGAATTCGATGACATCGAGGGTAGTGAAGNCCGGCTTTGAACTCTGCCTTAATGGCACAAGTTCAATGATGAGGATTTTTTATGCAGCTTCAACGCATTAATTTCGCCCGACTGTGAATCGTTGTCTAAACTCGCCGTCCAAACTGTAATGGCTTGGCTTACTGACTCTCAATAATAAACAGTCAAAATATTATACTAACAACACTTCTCTCATGAACTACGTATTAGAAGTAAGCCAGCGTTGCCGTACGTGTATTACCCAAAGATATAACCGCTCTTCAAAGCTCTTGATTGAAGACGTTTATCTCTTAAATTAAACTAATTTTCAAATTCTGATTTAAAAAATAACTTATTACTTCCTTCTCCTGGTCCCAAACTATCAAATTGCATCTGCCAAGGAGAAGTGCTTGAGAAACGCGCTATACCACTTGCCGATGAAATTAAGTGTGATTTCATTGTTCCTTGTGATGGAACCCACATGGATTACTTTGAAACAGTATTCACGTATTTCCTTTGCAATGCTTGCGCGCCATATGAGAGAACACACAGGCCAAATGCATGATAGAAGAAAAATTTTTATGAGCGTTGAAATCCTCATTTACAGCAGCGCATGGGATGCTGGTCTACCTACGCATCCCGGCACATTTTGAGAGTGAATGAACGTGCCGCCTACAGTGTTTAGAGACTGACAGTGTCAACGCAACAAGTGACATGTCAATGTCAAGTTAAAACTTACCGTGTTAATGTCATAAATCAATTTGCAACGTTAAAAGTTTTCACCAAATTCTCTATTGACAAGCAGTTCAAACAATATACGATTCTTTCCAACGGTTGTGTACAGTACTGCAATTCAACTTTATTTGGCACCATCCATCCTATTTTATCTACAAATAACAAACCCTGTGATTGCAACATAAGGACTTAAAAAACTCATTGCATACGTACTCGGTGTCGAGAAAAATATTGCGTGATAAAGAAGATAGTCGCCAGTCCAGTATAGGTTTTTTATTGGGCACGGTGCGAGGCATCGAACGGCCCAGCTTTCAGGTTCGAATCCAAAAATGTTTTTCGGGGAATGTTCCATGGACGTTCGAATGACAAAATTTTGTTCCGTCAACAAGCTGTGGTTAGCAAAGAACGCTAATGACCGGAATTGAATACAGCTGTTAAACGACTCTGAAAAATAGCGCAATGCTACTGATAATGTAAAGCTTTACAAAGAAATTCATCCGTCAAACACGATTTAATAACAAAATGTGACAGAGAAATTCAAATGATTTTGAAAACGAAGATTTGATCGATTGTACCAAGCAGATCTAAATTCCTAACTGCCAGCATAAATTCATAGTATATATGAATATACTCGAAACCAGACCTTCAACTGTTACCAAGCCAGATCTTCGGCTCTCATCAAGCCTAGCATGCATCTCTCATTAAACCAGACATGAAGCTCTCATTAAACCAGACATGCAGCTCTCATTAAACCAGACATGCAGCTCTCATTAAACCAGACATGCAGCTCTCATTAGGCCAGGAATGCAGCTCTCATTAAGTCTGGTACGCAGCTCTCATTAAGCTAGGCATGCAGCTTTCATCAAGCCAAGCATGCAGCTCTCATAAGGGGCAAGAGTGCACATGTTAAGGCGCAGAAGTGCGCATGTTAAGGCGCAGGAGTGCGCATGCTAAGGCGCAGGAGTGCGCATGTTAAGGCGCAGGAGTGCGCATGAGGCGCAGGAGTGCGCATGTTAAGGCGCAGGAGTGCGCATGTTAAGGCGCAGGAGTGCGCATGTTAAGGCGCAGGAAAGCTCTT